>NC_142812.1:12363931-12532505 GCF_049724085.1 Artemia sp. Qi Xiang Cuo | reverse complement strand
ATCGAAGGACCACTGAACTATACCTAAAGTTAGATCTTCTCAAATAATAAATCCCGAGGAACTCTAATTCACCTCATGAAATTGACTCCCTCACAAACTCCACTGCTCTCAGAAAACCCAAACGAAGCTAATTAACTATTCTAATTCATGATTTCAGGCACGTCAAATCGCGAAATACAAAATTTAAAGACCAAAGTCCTTCATCCCAGGAGAATGCCAAACACGAATACCTAAAAAACTAGGTTTAAAAAACCAAAAAGTTATTTAGTTAACCTAAGTCAGTATTTCATGCAAGTCCAAGAAAGATTTACTATAGATAACGGCTCAAAGAATAAACTCCGTGAAACAAACACCCCAGAAATGGAGGAACGAAGGACCTCTGAGCTTTGCCCATGAGACAGATCCTGTTTATTTTCGATTCTGAGTATTTTTAGTTTTCCCTCTGAAATTGACTCCCCCTCACCCTCCCCTGCCCTCAGAAATGTGGTAACGAAGGGTCTTTGAGCATTCCCCTTGAGGCAGATCCCGTTTATTTTCGATTCTGAGTATTTTTGGTTTTCCCTCCAAAATTGACCCCTCCCCTCCCCTGCCCTCAGAAATGGGGGGATGAAGGGAACGTTAGATCCTATTTTAAATTGACAATACTTATCAAATATCACTTGTGTATTATACAGACCACATCGGAAAGGTAAAGCTAGGTCAAGTCACAATGTCATTCTATCGTCGTTAGCCATTTTCATAGACTGATGATGTTTCAAATTTATAACAAATTACCTGAGTTAACAACTCCTTCGGGGTTACCTTAACTGCTAATTCAGTTTAATCCTTTTTTTCTCCCCCTTGATACAATCCAATCACTAATTAGAATCATTCACACTCCTATTATTCAAAACATTAATTAATATCGTTCATAGTGTCCAATTTGCGAATCCCTTTTTGCAAAAATGTCAAATACTCACAATCTTTGAAAAACTAAACCAGACTATATCCACCAAACCAGACTATACCCACCAAACCAGTCCTTGCTATAGCTTCCATCTGATACGGGTTTACCACTGGTTTTCTGACACGGAAGACATATATACAATATATATATCATAAAGTAGAAATCTAGTCTACGTAAATTATGTCAGAAAAACTTGTCCTTCATAACATATTATGCAAGGTCCTAACTAGCACAAGACTGAACATAAAGTAGTAGAAGTATAAGGCCATGTGAGAGGATACTCACTCTCTTTGAAAAGGTGAAGAGACGTACGCAAATAACGTTGAAATTGCTTTTTCTCTGGGCAAATTCAATATGTACATACTACTATTATCTCCGAGTGCACACAGAGAAATCAGTTTTACAACAGATCAAGAGTAACAGTGTGGCCGATAAAAAATATCACACGTAAGTACAATGCGTAAGTACCATAAAAATAACCAAATTAAGCTAATTCAGCCTAGGTATTTTTGGCATTCAGGCTAGTAAAATCAATGAAATTCTAAAAACTGTATTTCAGAAGGATGATGATCAGTAGCATGACATAAAAAAGTACACAAGGAACTAAGCCCCCCTCTTATAAAGAACCCGTTATGTCTATCAAATTTAACATTTTCTCTAAGACGCCTCTAAAAGGGGCTAAATTTATCGCAGTGGGACTTATAGACCCGTCACTTATACCAAAAATAATATTTAATATCATTTTAAATAGCATGAAAATTATAATTAAAATGGATCATAAGCACTGGTATAGCCAACCTTTCAATTGCATAATGGGTATGTCCAATTACATAATAGTTATGTTCAATTACATAATCGGTATAATGGGTATGGGTATGGTCGAATAATATTTACTCAAGCCAATTCTAATTTCATTAATTGATACGAGGCTTAGGAGATAGTTTCAAAGCTGAGTTTTTCAAATTGGGGGAGGGGACCAATCCTGGTGCCAAAAAAGTTATATTTTAGATTTTCAGCAGTTTCAGAGCAGAACCGTGAGTTTCTTGAGATGCCTTGGCCCCTTGGGCTTCCCCCGTAAACTATGCCTATGATAGAGGGAACATCTAGGGGTTTCAGATTATCGTTTCTCAGTAGGATGTATGTTGGAAAACTGTCCTAGCTGAGGGGTAAGTGTCCTAGACTTGAAATTATGTGTCCTTCAGGGCTGGGGTTCGATCTCTAGTGTCACTATTATTTACTTTGGGACAGGGTCAGTGGCATGATTTTACCAGATCAGCCAGCTATAAATGTATGCCTGGAGAAATCTGGGAATATAAACATGGAGGGTATGCGAAAGCATAGGGTGGATCGGCCCCATCCCCCATGGCACTTCCTGGCTGAGAGTCCTGGAGAACAATACCACCACTTTGAAAGGTCGAGTGCTGTCTCTTTACTTTCTTTTTTATATATGTTGGGGATTTGTTTTTTCCTTAGTAGTATCAATTTTACATCCCCCCTCAACCCAGGGTAGCTGCACCCAATTCAGAATACTTCTGGCTATGCCCTCTAAGCACTGTCATTGGAGGTAAAAGCTAAAAATGCATGTTAAAGCCCTATTCATTTTCCATCATCGTGACAAAGACCAAAGGGCGGATCCGATGTAATTTAGATGCTGAAGAATTTGTTGTTCTATAAAAGATTTGGGTATTTACCTGTTAACGAAACACACTCATGCAGTGAAACAAGGTTAATCCTAATGAAATATGCCAAAAAAATGATGATAATAGAATACTTTAAAAACAAAATTATCGAAACTACGGCAAAGAATTATGAAAAGCAGGCCGCACAGAACGCATTACATTAAATACCTAACTGCCTCTATATATATTAAATATTTATTTAAAATGTATGTACATCGCAGTTTCATCACTCAAAATAAAACAAACAATAACCGATTCCAGAGAGACAAACCGGTTATTGTCAGATCTTACACAGCGTAAAATTTGAACGTGTTCGTTAAAGAGACAAATACCAACATTTTTTCGGGAGTTAATCTTGTATTTTTTTTTCTACATTTACTTAAATATTCATTTATTCTTTCGATTGATTTTTTTTAATATTTCAAAGTAAAAAGATGTGACCTTAAAAGTTTTCCTTCTGTATTTTAGGTACGATAAGCAGTAATTCAGTAATGAAAATGAGGATAAAGCTTAAATTTGCTCAAAAAAATATATATGTTTGCCATCTTTTATTTGTTCTTATTTATTTGTCTGATGTCCTTATGTGGTAGATGTCTCTATTTCAAGTTGGAATTGTATGATGGTATTGTTTATACAGTGTTTGCAGCAAAGGAATATAGAACATCCCATAAAATCACATCCAAAAAAATGAACAACAAAGATAATTACATGAATGTTGGTTTAAATTTGAGATTTACGGTCAAGTTTCAGCCACCATTTTTTGGATAATCATGTTTCAAAAATGCGAGAATAACGTGTTCTATTTTGATTATGACCATAAAAATTGATGGACCACGTTCACCACCTTGACCTGACCTTGACCTGACCTTGACCTGACCTTGACCATATTGACTGAAGACTCTCTGGATTTTGGTTTTCACCATTGAAACATTTTGTTTTCATGATATACTAAGAACCTTTCATGTTTTCCTTTATTCCCTTGTTTGAAGGTCTAGCTCAAGGCCGTATCCAGGAAATTATTTCGGGGGGGGGAGTTCTCCTCGAGTCAGACCTAATCTATGTCTAAAGGTAAAAGAAGACAACAGATAGGAACATAAAATACTGTATATTGAAGCTAAGAAAAGTAATAGTCACAAAATGAATTCACAGAACAAAATCAATTCGACGTGTTCTTTGAGTTGCGAACATTTCAATAACTGTATCAGTGTCAATAGCAACATCCTTGTGCACTGACAGTAACGCTAGACCTGTCAAACGTTATTCACTGGTTGCACTTCGTAGCCATGTCTTAAGCCGTCGCAAGGTAGAGAAAGTCTTTTGCGGTGTAGCAGTTGAATCAGGCCAAGTAGCTACAATTGTAAGAAGGCGGCTAATGTTTGGAAAGAAATCAGCATTGCACGTATCAGTGCAGCCAAAGCCGAGACTGGTCTTTCTTTGTTGTTAACATTCTGCCACTTCGTTTTCCACAATTTCAGTTCATGGCTTAGGGCATCAGGCTCTGGTAAAAGGTCGGAGTAAATATCAGTGTTCTCACTGATTTCTGCGTCAGACAAGTTTATTTTGTCTAAGTTCGCAGGTCTGAAGCCGCTTAAAGTTGTCAAAATTGTACGATGCACCGTAAATCTCTCCTTCAGTTCTAACATGGAGTAGTCCATGAATGGCATGTATATGAAAGCTCTGTACACTTCTTTCGGCGAACCGATGTCATTGTGGTCGTTTCGACGACGACCAACTCTTGGAAACATCAATTCTATCTTCAGATTTCTGGCAAAATCTTCAAGTTTTGAATACAACGAGTCGAACGAAGAATCTGCGTCTTCGCGTAGGCCCACAACTGTCTGCACGACAGTTTCAATGTGGTCGCATGCAAGCGCCAAGTCACAGTCAACAGCTTGAAGATTTTTACACAGCGGCAACGTAAGACCAAAGAGTTCTTTTGCTACGAATAAACTGGCCAGAAACTGTTCTTCCTCCATTGAGCTTGCTAAATGATGGGCCTTTGAGGAAGTCTCAGTATTCGCGTTTCCTTCTTGAAGCTCTTCCAGTGCTTCTAAAATTGGCTTATAGAGCTCCGCAAGGCGGTTAACGGTATCGTTCCTCTACACCCACCGTTTTTCACAAAGGGTAATGAGAGTAGTTTTTCTATATTCTGGCACGCATTGTCGAATTCTGTCTTTGAGTACCTGGGTACGGGAGGGGGATGAGCCAAAAAAGTTGCAGATCAAAGATATTGTCCCAAAACACGTTTTCATGACTCAAATAAAGCAAGCTGAAGCGATTGCCAGGTTGAGTGTATGTGCTCCACAGTTGACATAAATTGCTCGTGGATACTGCTGTCTAATCCAAGCTTGAGTGCCTCTCAGGTGCCAACTCACAGCAGCTGCTCCGTCATATCCATGTCCTACAAGCTTGTTCAAATCCAAATCATGATTTTTCAAGGTTTCCAATATTGTGGTGGGCAGACCTTGTCTGGTTAAATCTGATACGGGCACAAACCAAAGAAAATCTTCGCGCAAAGCTCTGTTTGAAACACACCGAACACAAACAGACAGCTGCTATGTGCTTCTTATGTCAGATGTTTCATCCGCTAAAACCGAATAGCACACACTTTCGTTTACCTTTTTAGCTATATCAGGTTCAATCATCCTTCCACTCACACCAATAAGCTGATTTGCACTACTGGGGGTACATCCCATTTCCCACACTTTTTTCAATGTGCTTTTTCAGATCGTACTGATCACATCGCATTCTCATTCTCAAAAGAGCACGGAAATTTCCATCGTTATAAGCTGCCTAATCAAAAAGAAGAAGAAGAAGAAGATATGAAGAAGAAGAAGAAGCCTAATCCTAATAATTGACTCTATTATTCACTCAACGGCGACTAGTTGAAGCTAAGCCGGTAATGATAGCGACCTTGTGATTTGGTAAGCTTAAAATATACGAGTTTCATAAAGAGGTCAAAGTGTTGAAAAAAGCAATTTCCTTGAACATTTCAGGGGACTTTCAAACCCCATAACCCCCTCCCCCTGGATACAGCCTTGGTCTAGCTGCCCATTAACAGTTCTTCCTTGTCGAAGTAATTGTGAAGTATTCTCGGAACTGCTTTATTTTCTAATCATGATTTTAACCCAGTGGTTTGGAGATAAATAGGTACTTGTCTTTTAAACGGAACACATTTAAGAATTACGCTGTCTAAGATCTGACAAAAACTAGTTTGTCTTTCTGGAATCGGTTATGAGTTGCTTATTTTCGGTGAGAAAACTACGATGTTAGTATGTTTTGATTAGATATTTAATATTTAGAGGTGGTTTGGGGTTAAGTTAAGTTGGGTTAAGTATTGAATATAATGCGTTCTGCGTGGCCCGCTTTCTATAATTCTGTGTCATATTTTCCATAGTTTTGTTTCTAAAGTATTATATTATCATCATGTTTCGGTATACTTCATTAGGATTAACCTAACTTCACGTCTTGGGTGTGTTCCGTTTAACAGACAAATACCGATAGATAGGTCATCAAAATTGCTTTGGCAATTTTTTCCTCTTTTCAGATTTAGATTATAGTTACGATTTCCAAGTTTAGTTAACTATATTGCTATAATTAAATATGTCAAGTTGTGTACTACTCTGTAAAGTGTGACTTCTTCTCTTTGGAGTCTTATGGTATCGTTGGCGTACAATCTGGGTTCGACCGGTGTAGGATGTCTATAGTCTCTAACTATCACAAAGTTTATGTCTAGAGTATAAAATGTTTATATATACATGTAATACAGTAAATGTACATGTGACGAGGACAGGAACATAATTAGAACTGGTTCAAGTAATCTAAATTGGTAGCTTATATTCAGCACAACATGCAGATACATATCAGGACATTTGACAGAACTGCCCTATTTTAACCTGTCAACTTACGAGAAATTAAAGCAAATACTCAGAATTAATATAATGATCTAGGAAATAGAATCCAGAATTCAATTATAAATTTAACCCGAAAAGCCCACTTTCACTTAAAGCTTACAGATTTTCCCCCGGGTTTTCAATTCTTTTTTCCCACAAAAAAAAACGATTTTCTATCTTCAAACAAAGGTACACATAAAATAAACATAAAATAAAAGAACATAACATAATAAAAAACATAATAAAAGAACATATAATAAAATACTGACACCAAAACTCAATCAACAAGACACAAGAAAATATTTTCCCAATCGGCACTTTTGCACTTTCATTTCACTTTATATTGTCAAGCTAAGTTCACATAAAATTTGCATATCTACACCTAATTGTAAAACTTCCACATCGTCAGAATATATTTTAAAAGAACTTTTGAACAGAACACTTAAACAAATTATCTGGTTATTTTACTATTCATAACATATCAAAAGAAAGTAAATACATCATATGAGAAAAGTTGCCACACAGCTTTCGCTTGTCATTTTTATCTTTCTGTTTTTCCTATTTCAAAGAAAGTATTTCTTCTGTCCAGTTAATCAGCATAACCCCTATCTACATCTTCATTTTAACTCAACATCAATTCCCAACACCAATTATACTACAATAACATACCAATCCCTTACTAATCTCTATAATCACCTTATTCTACTTATCTCTATAATAACCTTTTAATACTCTCGATTTTGTGTACTCATTCTATGAAATAAAAAAGATACGGCTTACTCGGTCTAATGCCTTCTCTATAGGCATGTGATCACCAATGAGTAAGTTTTTTTTGCCGAATCTACTAGGACACTTGGCGAGACTAATTTAGCTGTTCTTGGGATCCATTTGTCCTTGTCAACGACTCTTAGCGGATAACAATAAAGAATACTTTCCTTTAGAAACAGGCCGTCAAAAATATTTAATAGCCAAGACGCAAAATTATTATCTATTATTTTCCCTCGCACGGAACTCATTTACGCCCTGTCGTCTATTATTTTCCCTGGCACAGAACTCTTTTCCGCCCTGTCGTCTATACCTATAGGCCCGTTCTTTTGCACAAAGATCTTGCATCTAAGATCTCACATTTTTCTGCAAAGATTTCCGTTCTTTAACTCATCTTTCTTCTAAGATCTTACAGCTCACTGATGTTAGCAAAAAGTGTGAAAGACGCCATCTTTCTACCATATAGAACAATGATGAGAGAATTTTGAGGATATACTCATCATTGTTCTTAGACCGCTGATCAGGGCAGAATGATGAAAGACGTTTGCAAAAGAACGCTATAAGATGTAAGATCCTAGTACTAAGATTTCACTTTTAAGCGTTCTTTGTCAAATATGTAAGATCTTAGCACATAGATGAGTAAAAGAACGGCCCTTATTATTTTCACTGGCACGGAACTCTTTTCCGCCCTGTCATCTCTTAATGTCCATGGCACGAAACCTGCAGGGCTTTTGAGGTTCGGTACTCCACCGCCTACCTCTCTCTTGACCCATGGGAGCTCAGACCTTCCTTTCCCGGGATCCTCTGAACCCGTTAACAGCTCAGACTTTCCTTTCCCAGGATCCTCTAAACCCATTAGCAACACCTGGTCTCTCGGTCGACCGCAGTCTGCCCCTTCACCAGCCTCATGTCTCTCGACACGACACCTCACTACGTAAGTGCCTTATAATAAATTTCTTATTATTCTTGATAGCTCAGTGCCTTACCTCTGTAGCTCAGTGCCTTACAATAAATTCTCAATTTCTCGTCATATTTTTTTGTCCTAGAATGTCTGCCTAAATTCCTAATCTGACTCCTATATCCTGTGCTAAAAAAAAAAATCTACCTCTCCCCCTGGTCACGTTTTACGTCAGGCCATTTCTGACGGAGTCCTTCATTCTGTCATGTCCAACGAAATTCAGCATCTACGGTTGCTGATGAAATTCCTACTTTTCTTCACCAATTGCATTTTCAATAGCTTCAAAACGCTGCGCTAGCTTATACGCTTCAGAGAGGGTATTATGATCATCCTAATGTTCTAATAAATATCTCTTAATATTTAGTCTCGAGCCTTCAATAAAACAATCCAGGCCTATACTATCAGAAAAAAACTACTAAACCGCCATACCCCGATTGATACGATTTTGTGGCAATCTCCACCCTCTTATAAAACTGATATGCTGTTTCATTGGATGATTGCCTCAATTCAGCTAAATCTTTGAATTTCTTTCCAGCTGTCTTTCCTGGTAAATATGCCTGCGTTATTTCCTTTTCAAGTTCCTCTAAATTACTAATATTTGAGGAATCTCTATCCTCAAAAAAATTAAGTAGTGGCCCTGTTACTCGTGGTACTGTATCTATCACCTGCGAATCTGACAAGCCAAGCAGCGTTTTCACCCTTCTCAATTGGCTAAAAAATAGGTTTTTATAAATTTTGCATTTTCAAGAACAGGGATATTTCCCAGGGGATCCATTACTGGCCCAATTACTCTTTGATTCAAATTCTCCTTGTTGCTCTTACCCTCAATAGGTGTATCGGTTATATCATCCTCAGAATTATCTCCCATATTTACACTACTTCTTATAGTGGCACTTTCTTTGGCCATTAAATTACCCACAGTAGTCAAAAATTTTACGATTTCCAAATTTAGAATGGTATTAATGTCTCCAAAGAAAAACGGTGAAAGATAAAGAAAACTACTAGACAAAATCAGAAGTTTGCAGAGTCTTGGACGAGTGAAAAGGAATTTTAATTCAGGCTGAAAGAAGTCACTAACCGTAAAGTGCACAAATTCTGGCATGTAGACGTGTAAAAAAATGCGGAAGGAATAGGTCGTGAAAAGAATGATGCGGGAAAACTATTGTTATAAAAGCTTTCATCGGTAAAACTGATTAGGAAAGAGTTCACAAGAATGTCCTTAAGAGTGCTGAGGTCAGGGTTGCCCCCTGTAGCACGAAAGTACTATTTCAGCACTATTTTATTATGTGTAGCAGGTGCTCAGAGTTGCCACCTGAAGCACTGAAAATCGCTGTGTAGCACGCAAATTTAGGCAACTGCAGCACTTTAGGAACTGACCTTGGTGACAACACTGGTTGAGATCCAACAAAACTGACTTCCATCGCAAAGAACATTCTGCAGAAGGATGCAAATTATCAGATATTTGTAGAGCTCAAAAACACAAACTGGAGTTCTACCAACAACACCCTCGGTAAGTACTTGTGTGCTCTAGTAAAATATACCAGGAAGAGCGATGGGGAGACATGCTTAGGTTAACTTGGAATAATCACACCTGAACCTATGAATCTTTCCTCTGATGATATTGCTTGGCATATCAGTTTTTCGCCGGCGAAGATTTTATCTATGAACCAAATTGATGGTTTAGGCTGTGACTGGGTGTCTGTGATGTCAAGGACTCTAAGTAATCTTGGAATGCTCAAACGCATTATAGGTGTCGCAGGGAGTCGAGTCTATTGCCAAGACTCACAGGTATTGACTTGCAGTGGCGCAAGCTACCATATGCTTTAAACGAATCCGAAAGGAAGCGAAATGACTAGACTTGATAAGGAGAAAAAAAAAGCGAAATGAGAAACTTCATCGACCAAAGAGTCGTTCGAGGTCTTGTAGAATTCACCAAAAGTGTGCTCTCTATCGTATTCGATCTCAGACACGGAAATAATTTTCTTTTAAGCCGGAAAAAAGCATGGTGGTCACAAAATCGTGACTAAGAACAAACAGATACAATTAGTTGCAAAATACATCCTTACAGACAATCGGATAAAGCTTCCAAATTATGGGAGGCTCTATGCAGCCACTCTTCGATCAAGAAGACGGAATAAAAAGCAAAGACGAAGAAGATTAGTGAACATTTTCTTTATATCTGAAACTAAATTTTAATATTGAAGTAAGACACTGTGTTTTGTGATTTAAAGCCGTCGACAGCTTTGAGAAGAAAGACAACTTAGAGCAAAGACAGAATTTCGACAAAACTCAAATTGTAAACCAAACTCTATCCCCAGAACATAAAAAAAAGTTTTTTATTTATTTTTTGTGTTATTTTATGTTTTACTTTGCCTTATTATTTATTATTATTATATTATTATTATATTATTTTATTATTATTTTTATTATATATTTTTATTATTTTTATATTATATTTTATATTATTATTTTATATATTTTTTTTATTATATTATTTTATTATTATTATATTATTATTTATATTCACATATTCTGGCTTCCAGATATAAATTTAAGGCTATCTGGACGTGCTGACAAACTCATACAGACAGTGATAGCTTTCCCAGCTCACCATGGCTTTGTCCATCTCCATTAGATCAGTGTTTCTACAGTGCTTTTAGCCGTTCTGTTTGTATTTTTTTCTTTCCTTTGTTTGTACACCCCCTCCTTAGGCCCTTTAGCAAGATAAGAATCAACTGTTTTTTACGATCAGAATATATTCTCTTTAGAATTTTTATTAAAATAAGGTAGAATTCCACTTGTCTTTCATCAATGTAAATGACAAGATATAACTGATTTACTTATACGGGAAACATAAAAATAAGGTAGAATTCGACTTGTCTTTCATCTAAGTAAATGACAAGATATAACTGATTTACTTATTCGGGAAAATATTAAAATAAGGTAGAATTCGATTTGTCTTTCATCAAAGTAAATGACAAGATATAATTGATTTACTTATTCGGGAAAAAATCCGGGAAAATGTCAATACGTAGTATAAATCTATCACCAAAGGTATAATTTTAATCTAATGGGCGCATAATGCTGTCTAGTGGACCTGGCAACACTGGTTATATAATGCACTTTGTTCTGACTTGGTCTTCGGTTGGTAATGAGTGGTGGGCGGCTATTATTTTTTTTTCTTCCTGCATTCCCAGCCATAAATCCTTGTGGGAGGAATATAATCCCATATTTGTTTTTTTTATTGTTTAAACCTATTGTTGAATAATTCTGTCTATCTATTTTCAACTCTGTCTCTCCTCCTCCAGCAAACTAAACAAACATGGACATTTTTAGGATTTAACAAGACTTTTTATCCGTAAAAACTAAAATATAAACAATCTGTTGACTCCTAAGAACAATTACATCAAACAATTTGTAGTAAAAATCTGTAAGTAAGGAGCGACTTAGCCCAATAGTAACCGAAACTCTAGAAAACGGAATTTTGATAACAATAGATAAATCAAAAGAGCTGAACTTTTATTCGATTCAAAATATATAAAATTCATTAAGCATAATGTTACCAATCAAAAGCTACAAGCTTGAGAAAAATTTGCTAGATTTTCAAAGAAAGGAGCGGGGGGGACAACCACGAAAAAGTTAAGGAATCTTAATGAAAATCGGACAATCAGATTCGGCATGCGACAGAAAGATTCGCTCCCGTCTGTAAAAACTGTGGAATTTTGCATTTTTTGCCAGAAGTAAGATCTCGGATACGTGTTTACTGTTTTTTTTTCTCCTGAAAAAAACACATTTTTTACCTGAGGGGGGGGGGGCTGCCCCCTCCTTAATACCGCAGTATTTACAAAAAATTTTGACTTCTTGTCCTATTTCTTAAGAACGACTTCTGAAAGACAAAGGCCGTTTAATTAAGGCATAATTGTCATATAAGAATAAGGAATAATTTTTATTCGTTTGAGTTTTAATGTTGCTCTTTACTTTCAGTTGAAAAAAAACATGTTTTATATTTAATCGTTAAAGAAAAGCTATATCTTCAAGCTATTAGGTACGATATGTTTTTAGCTTATTTTTGTTTGTTGTTTTAACCACGTCTCTTTTTTTTAAATACACTCCCTCTAGAAATGGAAACTCCTCAGCTGCACATGGAAGTCTTTTTCATTAGGAACTAAAGTTCTCATTTTTCTTCATTTTAAAGGTACACATGGGTCAGTGAGTTTTCACAAAACCAATTAAAAAAAATATCACCACTTTAAGGTCAGTTTTAACTAATATTATGGCGTCTTGATTTTTCTTTTAATACATTATCTTTTTTTTAAGTATTTTTCAAATCGGTCATTCGTTCACCTAAGTTTGATTTCGATCTACAATCCGAGAGTAAATTTGATTCTACTTAAAAATCATATAATTAGATTCTCATCGGATTGTGAAATTGATAATTGGTAAGACTGATGCCCGTGCCACATTATAATCACACTTGTCGATAAAATCAAAATTACTCGCGATTACAGCGCCAATTACGTTCGCCGTTCGTAATTTCTCGAGTTGAACATTGTTCAACTTTCAAACAAATTCCTTGAGTGCCCAATCAGAAACAAGGTCTAAGGCGTAATTTTTAAAAATAGAAAAGATGGAAACTTAGAACAGCAGTTTTTCTATCTGGGAGAGGAATCTGACATAAGTAAAGAAGACATCGTATTAGTAGAGAACAGTTTAATGCAAATTACTGTTGGAGCAAACTCTTTAAACTAATTTCTTGCAATCTTAATTTTTTGCTTTTTAAATACAAGTGTGACGCTAAAATCAAGAAAATTGCCTTGTCATTCATGCTATTTGGCTTTCTTTATTGATAGATGTGACTATGATATGGCACGGGCATGACACTTCCCAAAGACGTCCAAAGAAAAGCATAGTTTGCTCCATGGACCCTTTTTAGGTTTGTTCCTATCTGTAAAGCATGCTTTACTCCGTAAGACTAGCCCAAGGGTTCCATCTAAAAAGAAAGCATAGAAATGCACAAACGGATAGGAAAAAAAAGAAAGCAGTAGTGCATTTTTTCTCCCTGAATAGATTTTTTTTTAGAAAATATTGTTGTCTCAGCTACTTCGTATATAAGGCGCAAATTTGCGTAATTCGAATAACCGTCCTCACTTTTCAATCCCATCCCCTAAAGCTCTGAAACCCAATGGGGCAGATTAAAAAAAGTAAATAACTTCGAGTTGGTTATTGGCCGATAAAACAGCAGTTTTCCCATCTAGACACATCAGCGAGCAATATTTGAAGGCGAGGGGGGGGGGGGGGTGATAAAACCTAAACAATAGACAAATAATGTGATAAGCACAAGCCATGGGCTAAATGATAGAAGTATAGATATATTCAGAACCAGAGACAGTGTTTCCCCTTTCTATTGTTGAAAATTCTATAGATTGCCAGGAAATAACGTAGGTCTTAGTAGATTAATAAATAATGTAGATTAGCAGATTAGTAAATAATGTAGATTAGTAGATTAATAAATAATGTAGATGAGCAGATTAATAAATAATGTAGATTAGTAGATTAGTAAATAATGTAGATGAGTAGATTAATAAATAATGTAGATTAGTAAATAATGTAGATTAGTAGATTAATAAATAATGTAGATTAGTAAATAATGTAGTACTGAAGAGCTATGGAGACCTATAGTACAGAATTGTGCGATTTTTTTACGCTTTAAGCTGCTATAGCAATAATAAGCGCATTCATTGCAGCCCTGATGCACTTACATAATTACTTTCAAAATCTACACACGCTGAGATATTTTTATCTAAAAATATCGATTTTAAAGCGCTCTCCGTCATTTTGAGAAAAAAAAATCTGATCTAAAGTTTCCTTCATTAACCTCAGCTGATCAAAAATTGTTAAAAAGGGAAACTGAAATCATTTTCCCCGATTTTGAAGCAAAACGAAAAATGGAAACAAGTTTACAACAAAATTATTAATAATTGATATTTTAACTCTTAAAGTACCAAGAAGATAAAAAAAAAATACCCCCTGGGACAATCTTAGATCTACTCCAAATATCTGGAAACCAAAAATTTCATTTGTATCCTTCAAAATTATGAAATTTTTGGGGTAGTATCACATTTTAGTCAGTGTTGTCACGCTGAACGATGAACATAAAATAAATAAAACTAAAAAGTTAAACCTGACAACGCTATTCGTCAGTAGGAATTAAAGCACTAACAACCTGATTATCCCCTATTAGAACTAGATGTTCATAGGAAAGCTACCCCTTCTTAAACTGTTAGGTGCTATATATTCTTAGTTAATTTATATTTTCGTTTTTCACCCATTTTTTTCTTTTTAATTTGGCACCCGTTATCACAAAAAAATACATAAAAGTATATGGAGATCTTTTTCATTAGGCATTGAATTCCCCTTTTTGCTTAATTTTTAAGATATATATGGCTGTTCAGTTCCCCTTAACCGTTTCAATCAATCAGATTTAATTCTCACTGTCCTTGAGGCCTTGAACTACTGTAGCAAAATAAACGTTTTTTATTCTTATTATGGGAGGGGGGGGGTGTCATCCTTAAAGACCTAATTTTCCAGAACTTTCAACAACGTTGAACAAAATGGCTATCTCAAAATTTTTATTGGATATACAGTTAGATAATTTCTTAGAAAACACCCAAACCAAAAAAAAAATTCCCTAGAAGTGTCCTTTTAAATCCCCCCCCTCTCGTCGTTTTGAGAAAAAAATCTCTTGGTTTCATTCATTAGTCTCAACTGCTGCAATAATAAACTCTTTTCCTGATTATGCTTAAACCATTTTCCTGATTTTAAAGCATTAACTCTTAATATCCTGTATGAGTAAGGACTAAAAACATCGATTCAGCAGTCAATGTTTGAGAAGAATTTGCATAGAACTTGATATCACCAAAGAGTTATAGATATCATACTTTTGTATTCTAGCAACTGGTCTATGCGGGATAATAAAGCTTAATTGAGGAATAAATACAATAAACACGTTACAACATTCTTATTTTCAAGTTTATTTTAAAGAATTTCATATAATCAAAGTTTTGGTAAAGATTAATCAAATATCATAAAGAACACAAGGACGACAAGGGAGTTTCGCGTTACCGAAAAAGGAACTAGGAAAGCAAAACCATCAAAATAGGCATATACCAGGGTATTTTTTTTGGGGGGGGGGGAATAATAAAAAATATTCCGTCATTTGAATCATCTGTCAGAAATTCGGAAAAATTTAGCTTCTTTGGGCGGGGAGGAGCTGTATCACTGTCCCTTCCTCCCAGGGTACATCCCTGCATCGAAGATTCGAAGTGCCTAATTAAAGACAAATTTTAAAAATGAAGACATATATCAAAGGGCTGGTTCCATGAATCATCCCAAAAAGTTAGATTTACAAAAACATAAGAGAGATAAAATCAGAATGCAAATTCTAAAATTGTCAAAAATATTTTAGGTTTTTGTCTAAAAAAAAATATATAAAAACTGGCGCAAATGATTTCCTCTCAGAATGTCATCATTCAAATTAATCCCCATAAAAAAGAAGCTACAAGGTAAAAAAAAACAAATGTACACGACAAAAAAAAGATTTAATTGGAACTTGAAGTTCCAATTTTGTATCTAGAGACTTGAGTACCCACAAGTTACAAATTGGATGGAAAAATAAACGTACGTCATTTAAAATATGTATTAGAAACTAAAAATTCAAAAGAAGACACGTAAAAAAGGAGCTAAAAAATACAACATTGATCAATTCTAAAACTGGTAATAACACATTAGGTTTCAACCCAAGAATATAAACCTGGTTCAAAGCAATTCTTAACAAAATGTCATGGAGTATCTCTCTCCTTTGAAAGGAGGACTCACATGTCCTCCTTTGAAAAAAAATCTATAATAACAAAATTCTTACTTTATTATATGCATAAAATTTATATTTAACAAATTTTCTGGTTCACTTTCACTTCAATTCACGATTTCCACTATTTTCCTTCAATTTTAACAAAAATCCCTGTAGCTGCTGGAAGGAAACGACCACTCGGTGGCATAAGAAGGAATAGTTTGAGTCTACATCGCGTCCAAAGCATGGTCATAATAAGATTTAAAGATGCAACCGTGGTTGCTCAAGACCAAATGTCCTGGAGGAAGATGTCGTCGACTCTCTCCACGCTGGCGCCATGTCGGCAGGAGAATTAACTCAAGCTAAAACCATGTCTTTATTATGGCTTTTTATAGGCGAAGTCGGGCGAGTAAAAATAGCTTTTTGTTCATCGAAAAACTGACTTTTCTAAAAGCCACTTTAAATGCACCTAATTTGCCTTTTTGAGCCTTGAAAAGTACCACTGGAGACTGGGGCTGCTTGAAAAGTAAAAAAAAGGCACGGACGACTTGGCCTAAAAAAGCCATAATGAAGAGACGCCCTAACCCTATATTACTTTTTCCCATGTTGCCACACTTCAAATAGTTCCAACTCTAAAAGACATCTATTTCTTTGTCAACTCAACTAACATTTACAAATACCTGTTTCAAAGATCCTAGAATTTTAACAGACGATTTTTCATATTTATTCCGCTCGGCCTTATAAACACTATTACGCGAGGGGGGTAACCTGAAATTAACTGCTTTTCAAATTAGTTGTGAGTTGTTATGGACGCGCAAACATTTCAAATGCGAGTACATGCAAAAAATATAATATATTATATTTTATATTATATATTATATTAATATATAATATATTATAAAAATATATATATAATATATTTAAAATAAAACAAAATTTCGTCGACAAAAAGTGAATTGAAAGGGAAAACAACAAAGCCAAATACCATAAACTGTCTTCATATTATAAAGTAAAAACCTAGTTATTATAAAACCTAGTTATTATTTTTCTTCCCAAAGAGGGGCAAAGACTAGAATGATACCTGTCATTATTCAAATTAATTTAAATATGCCAAAAATCTAGACCAAAGAGCAAGAGTGAAAACTGGTGCTAGTGTCAGCAAAAAAAAAAAAAAAAAAAAAAAAAAAAAAAAATGAAACGCCGTCTAACATTTGGCGAATCTTTGTCATTTTTTTCAAGATTTGTAACGGTTTTCCTGTCAGGAACTGAGATCAGACACTTATTACTACACTAAGTTTACCAAATCTACCAGACAAATTACCCGTTACTATAACAATGAAAAAAATGTCACGAGTCGCCAAACGCTAGACGGAATTGAGTTTTTTTTTGTCAACACTAGTGCCATTTCTTACGCTTGTAAATTACCCACACTCTTTGAGCTAGACTGTAGCCAAAAGTGCATAAGACACAAATATATCTAGGGAGTTTTATATACACGCAAGTCTCAAATTAAAGCAGGGTATGTATGTGCTTTAAAATAATTATTCGAGACACAGAACTCAAAAGCAAACATATAAAAGTAAAAGAGAACAAAAAAAGAGACCTAGAGATGACAAAAGTATATCCGTTTCAAGATTTAGAAGTTGTCAACGGAAAGTAAAAAATATGAGACTTAAAACTAGTTAATGGTTTTATGACATGGCTAAATGTTTGTATGGCATGACAAAACAAAATTTAAAATAAGAAAAATCATTCCGTCATCAAAGAACATCATATAGACCAAACATATTTGAAATTTAGATCAAAAGAGTTCAGCCTTTTAGGCTAGTCATATTACAAGAAAACATTTTTTTTGGAATGACCAGTTTACGATACAGATAACCGAAGAGCAAATTTTTTCCTAATACTATTTGAGTTCAGATAATAATTGAACTAAATCATTTCAAAAGTTTTTAGTTTAGTTGCGATCCTGTTTCCTTTCAAATATACATTTCAACTAGCTAAAATTTGATTATTGAGCTGATTTCATAGTTCTTGTGGCTCTATACATGACCGCAAGCTGAAAAACACTGCTTTAAACAATAACAAAAGACAAGAAAATTATTTTTAGGGGCACTAATTCGTGAAAATAATGGGGAGGGGGGGGGGGTACGAGGACTTCTTTTTCAAATTTACAAATCTTGAGGTTTTTTTCAGTGGTAATTCAAAAAAGGTATTTAAATGGGAGGTAAGTGGGATCTACCCCCCCCTTCCCATTAGCAGCAAGGGCGTATCAAGGATTCTTGTTCTGGGGGGGGGGAGCATAACAAAACAATTTAAAACGACTCAAAAATTCGTTTATATGCATCTGTGTTACGTATTTACGAGTCGGACCAAAATTTTGGGGGAAGGGTTCAAACCCTGTAGCCCCTCCCGCCTCCTCCCTGGATACGGCCTCGATTCTATACAAACTTGAATTCAATAAATACATCTAAGTTTTAATATTCCGATAAAGCGAACGTCTTTCTGGTTAGGCTATTATCGGGTAGCCCAGTTAAGGCAGAGCACCGTAAGGTCAAACAAAAAGGGTTGGGAGTACCCACCTCCTCCCCAAAGAGGCAATAAAACACCATTTCAATTGTAAAAAGAATGAAAAAAGTTCGTAAAAATAATTTGGCATATAGCCAAATTTTTACTCGCTCACATCAGTTAATTCATATATTATCACTGTCTTTTAGTTTTTTATCATATATCGTATTTAAAAAAAAGGCGATCAATCAACGAGTGTGACTAGTATTAATCATCCTTGAATAGCAAATTGTTAGTGCAGTAGAATAGTAGATTGTAACTGTTTGATTGTTACACTGTTATTAGGTTGTTCCACTGTACAAGCCGTTCTAGGGTTGGTAATTATGACTACTGTCTTATAAGCCTTTATGAGCGAATCTACGCAGTGAGTGCATATTCCAAATACGCAAGGCTCCACTTTTCAAATCTATAATCTGAGAACACAGTTTCCAAATCTCCAACTTTCACCGAACTCAATTTTCTACAAAACAAGAAAAAAGGCATGGAAAAGAGCTCTTGAGCGCGTTGTGACATGAGATTGGCTTGTACCACAAATACTGCTGATTTTTAAAAAGATTATCAATAATACACAAAGAAAAAATAAATACCAAAAAAGGAAAAATTAAAAGGAGCCAAAATACCAATGGAAACTAGAAGAGCAATGAAACTAGAAACTAGAATACAATGGAAACTAGAAGAGAAAGGTTTCATATTTTCTCAAAGGAAAACCTCAAAAAGTTTAGATAAAACTTGGACAATATATGGCAAGTATATCAATAAATAATCACATCGTAAAATATCTATAGAAACAAAAAAAGAAATGTGAAAACAGTAAGTAAAATAAGAAAAGTAAACAACAATAAAAAGTTAGAAACTTATACAACAAAATATATATAAGTAATGCCCGAGCCACATCGCAGTCATATCTGTCGATAAAAGGCCAAGATTTCTGAATGACTTACGTTTTACATTCTAAAAGAAGATTATAAGAAACTTACATTAAGAATTAATTCCTATTTATCACTACACAGGAATTAATTAAGAAAACTTACATCAATGCTAACTTGCCCCAATTATTACCCAAAGAAAATATGTATTTTTATCTTTTTCCAGATTAATCTAAAAGATAGAAAAACTGCTACTCTAAGCCCCCATCTTTTTTAGTTTCAAAAAATTATGCCTTAAACCTTGACTCTGATTGGTCAATCACAAATGTTATGCTTGAAAGTTGTACACTGTACTACTCAAGAAATTACGAACGGCGAACATAATTGGCGCTGTAGTCGTGTGTAATTTTCGTTTTATCTACTAGTAGGACTATGATATGGTCGGGGCATAAGACATCTGACGAGTCCAGACAAGACGTGACCCAAACTCAAAACAATTCAAACTAGAAATTTAGGGCAGTAAATACAGTTTCAATAGGTTCCCACTGACTACGGGAAGACGGAGTAGAAATAAAGTTGGAAATATCGAGACATGGCTGTGACGCCCTTAGAACAGATGGTGAATCCAAGTAGGTGGCAGTGTTGGAAAGGAAATCATCACGTACGAAGATTTTTTTTGGTGAGTCCTTTACATGTGGCTGAAAGTGCATACACTTATTCTCTTCACTTTCATCAGAAACACCACTATCACAACCTTGAATACGAAAAACATCACCACTGTCTTCTTTTGTGAATTCCACATCACTCAGAGTTTTATTTCCCTTAAACGAAAAAAAGTCAAATAAAAGATAGCCTATCTAGTCAAACTGACCTACCATGAGAAAAGTAAACCTTAAAAAAAACGTGTCTTTAAAGAAAAAATAAGAAGAAGAGCGTGACACAGGACGAGGAAAAAGAAGAAGAGCGTGACACAGGACGGGGAAGAAGAAGGCAGAAAGAACTAAAACAATATATTAGGTAAGTTACAACGAACGAAAAAGAAGAATTTCCTTTCTTTATTTCATTTCATATATGAAAACCGTGATTTCATTTTTCTTTTGGTTGTTTCAAAAGCATGAAGTTTTTGTGATGGCACCACATTTTCATCAGTGTTGCCACGCTGGACCTTGAAAATATTTATTTTTAATGTCCAAAGATCTTTAAGAAATGTTTTGGTCTGTAAAAATTCAAACTTTAGCAATGTGTTGATTCCTAGGGACAACTACATCTTCAAAGCACAACTGCATTTTTTGAAGCTGTTTGATGTCATCTTTTTAGCTGGTTTTTCACTGCTATTTCTTTGTTTTTGGAGTTTGTATCATAGTCTTTTTTGGTTGTGTTAAAACAGGACTTAAGCAGGGTCGCGTTCTATCCCGTTTATGTGGATCATCTGATAAACTTTGTCCTAAGGAGCACAGCAAAGACAATGGGAGAACACGGAGTCAATTGGAGAAGTAAAACTCTTCTAGACTTAGATTATGCTGATTATTGGAGCATAGTAGATGAAAACGTTAGCGAATTAAATAAATTTTGGAGGTTTTGAGAGTCCAGGCTGTAAGAATAGGTTTCGAAATTAATGTTAAGCAGACCAAGTCGGTAAGACTAGGATTAAGTGAAGGTGAAGAGGTGATGTTGGGTAACGAGAAGATCGATCAAGCGTGCAACTTCACTTACCTAGGTAATATTATTAGTAAAGAGGGTGGGTGCAGTGAAGATGTTAGAAGTAGAATAGCAAAGGTCCAGTTAAATTTTTTGGAAGAATAGTCTGCGAAAAAGATTAGAATATTGGAAGCTACAGTGATGACAATGGTTAAGAATGGATCTGAAGCGTGGGCACTCCGAAAGACAGAGTAGAAATTCAAAGATGTTTCCCAAAAAAATTGCCTACATATTGTTTTAGGTTGGCCGACTGACTGACTGTATTTCAAAGAGTAAGCAGCACGAAAAATATGGTTCAATCCCAGTTTTTAAGGGTATAGTGAGAGAAAGGTCGAGATGGCCAGGACACGTTCTGCGGATCAAGGATGATTGATTGCCAAAGATCGCCCTTGTCGGCCAACCATGTAGGGCAAAGAGAAAAGCAGTTCGTACCCGAATGGGGCGAAGGGATGTCCGAAGGAATAACTAAAGGGAAATGGGAGCTTCTTGGGAGGGAGTAAAGTAGGAGGCTCTGAATCTAATCGGATGGAGGAACAGCGTGCGTAGCTGAGTTGGTCTCAGCCGGCTTGGTACTGCAGTGAGTTGTTAGTATTACCAAAATCTGTATATGAAGGCCTTTTTCATTAATAATTGAACCCCTTTTTTTTTATCGTAGTTATTCTATTTTCTCCTTCCCTTACAGCCTAACCTCCTAATTATAAAATATAAACATACTTTACATACATTACTACATCAAACCTGTAAAGTCAACTAACAAGCCCGGCTAGCTCAATAGCTACAGGCTGAAACTCCCAATTGCATAGTCGCGGGTCTGAACCCGATGTTAGGCTTTTTCGTCAGTAAGAAGGAAAATGTTCCTTTTCGGGTAAAAGTTACATTTGTGGAGCGAAAAATCGATGATTATACTGTTTCACGCGTGCAGATGGATGAATATTTATCCATATTAATATATTAAAATATTATAAACAAAGAACAGCTCCCATCCGACTTTTCCTGTTTTGTTCCATGTTTGGCCAAATGGGCGCCAGAATGAATATTCTTTAGTTAAGTGGACTACCCCTCCCTTTTCTAGCAGGGGCGTTATTCACTATGGGGCAGGGGGCAACTTCCCCCTCCATCGTTATCCTCAGTATTATTATCAGGTTGAAACATGCTCCAAATTTATTGTCAAAGAGGTATAGATACAATTGAAATGAATATAATATGCCTTTATAGGCCCTTAGTTACTTCACAAATATTCCTGGTGGAGGTTAATTTTAGGTAGCTTAAGCATTTAATGTAAAGTTACTACGGCTTATAACCTGGAATAAAACCGAACAAGTTTTATTTCAATTTATTTTGAATTTCTATTCAAAGTAAAGATATATACGATTTTACAAAAAAAAAAGGAGAATCAAAAGCCAAGATGAACCGAGTTCACATTTCGCAAAGAAGACAAATAAATTGAGAATAAGGAAAAAACTATTTGATATACTAAATTATGAATAATTTAAACCAGAATTTTATTTAAAATCTTCTAAAAAATGCATGCATTTTTAACTTACTGAAATTTTGGCAGTAAGCGAAATCCTTTGTTTCGAAACCTTTCTGGGCAGGTTAGTATAAAGAGCATAAACTAGTAAAAAAAAACATCGCGCCCTTTTTCGCAAAAGCAGTTCTTTAACTATAGTCGGCTTAAAAACAAAAGAAGAAAATCAATGTTAACTAACTCACTAACATAGGTTTTATTTATTCACTTTCTGATTTTGAAGGATAACACTAGATGGCGTAGGTTCTTTTTTTCCGGAGATGAATTTGAGGGACACAAAAAAAAATATTTTTTTAGCCCCAATTTTATAACTTTTCCAGGGAGGAGGTCATTTCAACCAGTCTCCTGGGAGGACCACCCATGCACGGGTAAAAGAACAAGAAACAGAACAGCGTCACTACATGTCAAGCAACATGCCGCAGTTCAACAGATTCTTTTTTGGGTGGAAGGAGGAGGGGGTACTTCAACAACAGAAAGTCATTTTTGGCAACTTTTTCATAAGACAGTATGTAGTTCATTATACCAGCACGTACTTGCATACAATTTGTAAATTTTAGGTCGAATTTACAATTTTAAAGTTAATTAATTAAATTTATATTTAATTTATAATTTAACCAACCTGCTTACATGGGTTTTGTTTATTCACCCTCTGATTTTGACGAGAAACAATAGATGGTGTTGGTTCTTTTGTTATTCGGAGATGAACTTGAGTGAAATAAAAATCCCCTGGGAGCCCCCCCCCCCTCTCCGTCCGCAGGTAAAAGAACAAAAAAATAAATTGTGTTACTATTTATCCAGCAACAGGCCGCATTCCAATTGATTTTTTTTAGGATGGGTGGGGGAAGAGGGGTTGCGATTTAACAAAAAAAAAAATCATTTTTGGTATCTTTCTCATAAGACAACAAGTGTTTCATGAGACAAGCTCCTATTTGCATGCAATTTACAAATTTTAGAGAGGGTTTAACCCAGAGCCTCCACCCTAACCCACCCACCCCCCGAGTATGGTCAAACCAAACACACTCCAAAAATTCAACCAAAATATTTCACGAAAGGATTTCCGGCATTTTTTGTTCTTTAGATGTGCAAAATACAAAATAATTTCAGATTTCACCTTCCCTGGCTGAGATTCGTAATGGCTCCGCCTCTGGAACTCAATACATGACTGAATTTTTTACCCAAATCCATGCGATTCAGCTCTCCATCAGAACCAAGGTCCCTGAGAAGATTATAAGTTAAAAGAAAACGCAAAAAAGAACAAAAACATGCAAACTTGTAACAAAAATTCAAGTACGGTTTTCTTTTTAAAAGAAAAACCGTAAATGAAAAGCTAATCCGTGAGCCTTACTCTTGCGAAATTTAAATTTCAATAAAATTGAAAGCTTTAGCCTAACATCCCATGAAATAATTCATAAAAAATCCTTTCTTTCGAAAAATAATTTCTTTATTTTTTTTATTCCTATAATCACGGCGCCAGGTACCTAAAGTCATCTGACATGCCGCTATCCAATGCTGCTATGATCTATGCTGCTATCGCTAATATTCATACCACTATACCGCTAATATCCATGCCGCTATGCCGCTAATATCCATGTCGCTATCGCTATTCAATTACCTCGTTTTGAAACCTCGAGGTTTTAAATGACGGTTGAACCTTCTTTTGAAGGAGATAACAGAGGGATTTGCAGGAATAACATCCCCAGGAAGTTCGTTCCAGATAGAAGTCAAACGCCGGATGAAGCTCTTCATGGTAAGACATGGTAATCATGGTAAGGCATAATGAATTTTTCTTCAAAGTACCAAGGACAGTGAAATAAAACATAATTAGTTGAATTGGTAAAGTGGAAACTTACACCACAATATATGTTCTTGGAAAATTCTCCTTTTGTCCTTATAAAATAAAGGATAAAAAAATATTAAATTTTGTTTTGAATAAATAATAATATAAAACAATAAAACTATATAATATGGAATAATATAAAAATAACAAGATAAACTTTTTTGGTATAAAGATCAAATAAGACGGCAGTGACGTTTTTATCTTTTTTATTTTGTGTTTTTACATTTATTTACAATTATTATCATTATTTTAGTTATGTCTTTTGAAGAATTGATTGAGCTCGTTTTTTCGTAAAAATTTCCACCATTTATTTTGCTGCACAATTTATTAATCTATTTTACAATTATTGCAGAGTCCATGGTTAAATCTATTAGTTCTAACTGTTTTAATCTATCATAGCGAAATATTTTAGTCATTTCAATTCCCTCCCCCCCCCCCACAGATTTTGAAAGAAAACCTTTGTATGTATTTTCAATGAAAAATGATACTTAAATTTTTAAGAAATTCGGTTTTAACTTTATAATTTTCCTAATTTTTTTTCTTTTTTGAAAAATTATTCGTTCTACATCAGAACGAATAATTGACATCACAGAGACTATTTCTAGTTTAAGTCTCCTTTTATTGTTTTACTGTTTATTTATTATTGTATTATTGTTTTATAAAATCAAACAGTTCGTGGTTAACGAACTGTAAGTAAGGAGCGACCCGGGTCAATGGTAACCGAAACTCTAGAAAACGGGATTTTGATACCAACAGATACATCAAAAGAATAAGATTTTAATGCTGATTTCAAATATATAAGTTTCATCGAGTTTAGTCCAACCAATCAAAAGTTACGCGCCTGAGAAAATTTGGCTGATTTTCGAAAAGAGAGGGAAAGACCCCCTAAAATTTATATAACCTTAATGAAATTCACACCATCATATTCAGCGTATCAGAGAACCCTACTGTAGAGGTTTCAAGCTCCTATCTACAAAAATGGGGAATTTTGCATTTTGTGCCAGAAGAAAGATCACGGATGTGTGTTTATTTGTTTGTTTTTTTTTTCCCAGGGGTGATCGTATCGACTGAGTGGTCCTAGAATATCGTGGGTGGGCTCATTGGAACGGAAATTAAAAGTTCTAATGCCTTTTTTAAGTGACCAAAAAAAATGGAGGGCAACTAGGCCCCCTCCAACGCAAATTTGTTTCCCAAAGTCACCCGATCAAAATTTTGAGATAGCATGGTCAAAAATATGATAACTATTTATTTTAGGATGAATTAACTCCCCGAAGTCCCCGGGGGGAGGGCTGAAAGTTATGAACTTTACCCAATGTTAACATATGGTATTGGTTATTGGGAAGTATAAAGACGTTTTCACGGGGGATTTTTTCTGATAGTGGGGGGAGGGGGTTGGGTTGGGGGTTATGTGAGAGGATCTTTCCATGAAGGAAGTTTTATGGGGGAAGGGACATTGCTATGAAGGTACGCCAGATTTCCCATCATTCTTAAAAAAAAAGACCAGAAATTAAATAAAAAAAAAAAAAAATTCCTCTGAAAGTAAGGAGCAACATCACAACTTAAAACGAACAGAAAATATTATTTATATGATTGGGTTCACCCCCTAGTCAATACCTCGCTCTTTAAGCCAAAGATTTTTTAGTACTTTCATAAGAGCTATTTATTCTAAATAACGGCCTTTGTGATTAAGGGGTCATTTTTAAAGAATTGGAACAAAATTCGAAATTTAGCTTAAAGAGCAAGGTATTGACTAGGGAGCGAACTCCCTAATATACGTATTAAGAATCTATGAATATAGAAGTTGGTTACGTAAGTTAATTCGCAAGTTACGCATATTTATTGCTAATAAAAACGTTCGTAAATAAAATTAAACAAGTTTCGAGAAAGCCATTAAACCAAATAAAAGTAAAATTAATATGAAAATTTTGCTGCAATTATTCATGTACGGTGAACCAAAATCAAAACCTGTATTAATTCAAAAACGTTCAAATAAAAAAAAACAAGTTTTTTTAACTGAAAATAAGGAACGACATTAAAACTTAAAACGAACAGAAATTATTCCGTATATGAAAGGGGCTGCCCCCTCCTCAATACCTCGCTCTTTAAGCTAGAGTTTGAATCTGTCACACAACTCTATTTTTTTTTAAACAATAAAAAACTTTAGCGTAAAGAGCGAGGCGTTGAGGACGGGACAACCCCTTTCATATACGGAATAATTTCTGTATTGGTATTTCTGTATAGTATTGGTTTTGGTTTATTGGAAAGCCATTTAGCATAAGAAAAGTAAAATTAATATGCAAATTTTGTTGTACTTACTCAATGACCGTGAGCCAAAATAAAAGCTGCATTAACTAAAAAACGATCAGAAATTAAATATAAAAAAACAAGTTTTTTTAACTGAAAGTAAGGAGTGACATTAAAACTTAAAACGAACAGAAATTGTTCCATATATGAAAGGGGCTGTCCCCTCCTCAACGCCTCGCTCTGTACGCTAAATTTTTTTATTGTTTAAAAAAATGAAGTTGTAAGACAGAGTCAAACTTCAGCGTAAAGAGCGAGGCGTTGAGGAGGGGACAGCCCCTTTCATATACGGAACAATTTCTGTTCGTTGTAAGTTTTAATGTCGCTCCTTACTTTCAGTTAAAAAAAACTTGTTTTTTTAATTTAATTGTTAAAAGGACCATTGTCGACCTAAATAACACTATAATTCCATTAAGATATGTAATTATAATTAATTAAATTTATAACTTAATTGCGATTTCTTATACCAGTTTATGAAATTATAATTTAATTATCACTTCATAAATTACAATAAACGTAAGCAAAAACTTAAAAAAAAATCTTATAGAATTCTAAGATTTTTTAGATAAGAAGGTGATTTCGAGCTTTCCAAAAAAAGAAAGAGAGAAACTAACCTGATCTTTGAGTTTTAAGCTAGTCCTTGCCTTCTTCCTTTTGGTAAAGGACAAAATAGAATTAGAAATCAAATCCTTTGGGCGCAATTTCGAGGGAACCAGTATACAGGCCAGGTACGAGGCCAGATGATCCTTCAAGTCCACAAAAGATTTGAAGTTGACTCGGACTTTCTTCATTCCTTTATTTCTAATGGCTTCGAAATTATTGTGAAAAAGTCGATATTGAATACAGAGCAGGTAAATTACATCCTTGACATAAACATCAAGACCAAGACCTTTAAGGAAGAAACACAAGAACTCAAGACATTTGTCAATCAGTATATATGCTTGAAAGAGTATGCGTGCACACACCAAAAGCACTCAGGTGTCATTTTCTGTATTACATTTATATGTGAATCTGAATTTAAGGGTGTGTCTTTATTCACAATTTTATGTTGTTATTTCTTTATAATAATTGTGGTAACTTAAAGGCTTTTATTGTTAATGAATACCATATTCTATTGGATTCTTCATCACATTATCAATGAACCAGGGACTTTCGCAAAATCATAAGTAATGGCAAGACTTGAAAGTAAGGATTGTTTTCAGGAAAATTCTAGATCTGAACCTCATCATAAGGTGAAACGACAATTCCATATTTTGAATATTGGCAAATTGGCAATTGGCAAATATTGGCAACCAATTGGCAAATCATATCTAGTCATCTGCTCCTCTTAATTTCTATATTCTTAGAAACTTTTTATTTCTCTTCCTCATTTGACTTTCTCCTTTACCCCTTTTGAGTTTACATCGTATTCACTTCTTGCAATTATTCCTTTCTTTTGGTCTCTTTTTTCCCACCCATTTTTTAATTTCCTCATTTGCCATTTTTTTTCCTTTTTTTGCTGAATTTCGTCAACTATATTTTATATAACCAGCCTAAGTAGCTGTGCCAATTAATTCAATTTTCAAATGTATATAGACAATATATATTTGAAAATTTGCTCAATTTTGTCATCTATATTTTACAAAACTAGCCGGAGTAACAGTACCAATTATTTTAATTTTCTAATGTATAAAGAGAATGAACAACTTTTCAGCGTTTCATAAAAATTTAAAAAACTACTTCCTTTTTAGAAAACTTGCTGAATTTTGTCATCTATATTTCACAGAACCAGTCTGAGTAGCAGTACAAATTAATTTAATTTTTACATGTATGAAGATAATATTAAACTTTGCAGCATTTGATAAACCTTTAGATAAATTTATGTTGCAAAAGTGACTATTGGAAAAAGAAAAATATATAAGAAAGGATTGTTGCATTTCACTAGGCTATATATAATTAAAATATTAACTTGAAACTGAGATAACAGTAATTAAAGTAATTCAAATTATACAGGGTTTTTTCCTCATATTTTTTTTAGTTTTTTTTTTAATATACAATTTTTTTCAAAGTCTAAGGGGAGAGGAGGGGAGGAGACAACAGATGTAGTTAAAATTGTTATAATAGTAATTAAAAATTATTTTAATTGTACTGGTGTATTTCTCCTTCTAATTAAGAACACATTTTTCAATCATAAAAAATAATTTGTTAACTGAGGTTTACGTAATTTTTCAGACTACAAGAAATCTGATAAGAAGATCCGTATTTCACAAAGGATTATTACTTGGATTTTTATTTCATTGTGCAACATCTCAACAGCTGAGCTTGCATAACCAACTAGTTTAACCGCTACTAACTGTGTATAAGTAAATTGTTATTGCTGTGACGTCAAAATCTTTTAATTAGAGAATTTTGCAAGCAGAAACACAGGCGAGAAGTGTTTGCTGAATTTTCCTGACAAATCTAGAGGAGCTGTTTGAAATTGGGAGGCCGTAGGAATACGAGAAAAATCCCTCCTTGAGAGTAAGTTTTCGTCTCATGCAGTAAATATTACTTAGCGTGCGGTATATTGCAAAATCACTGTTTTTAAACATGATGAGTGATGCTACAATACTCGGCCGAGCTGTTAAAGATCTAACCGTAAAAACAGAGGGAAAATTTCAGTCAATTACGATCTCTAATCAAGCACTTTCAGACCAAGTCCTTAGTCTGACTAGTGAGATCCAGTCGCTATGCTCTCAACTCTCTCAAAAAGACGAGAAAATTGCTGAATTTGCGATTAAATTGGGTCAGTAAAGCCTAGAACTGGGCCGAGTGAATCAGAAGCTTCTACAGCTGGAAATTAAAGATTGTCAACTTAACCTTGTAATACACGGTCAAACAGTTCGTGGTAACGAACTGTAAGTAAGGAGCGACCCGGCTCAATGGTAACCGAAACTCTAAAAAACGGAATTTTGGTACCAATAGATACATCAAAAGAATCAGATTTTAATTCTGATTTCAAATATATAAGTTTCATCAAGTTTAATATTACCCATAAAAAGGTAAGTGCCTGAGAAAATTTTGGCTGATTTTTGAAAAAAAGGGGGGAAGACCCCTTAAAAGTTATTGAAGCTTAATGAAATTCACACCATCATATTCAGCGTATCAGAAAACCCTACTGTAGAGGTTTCAAGCTCCTATCTACAAAAATGTGGAATTTTGCATTTTTTGCCAGAAGAAAGATCACGGGTGCGTGTTTATTTGTTTTTTTTTCCCCAGGGGTAATCGTATTGACCCAGTGGTCCTAGAATATCGTAAGAGGGCTCATTGGAATGGAAATTAAAAGTTCTAGTTCCCTTTTTAAGTGACCAAAAAAAAATGGAGGGCAACTAGGCCCCCTCCCACGCTCATTTTTTTCTCGAAGTCACCCAATTAAAATTTTGAGATAGCCATTTTGTCCAGCATAGTCAAAAATCTAATAAATATGTCTTTTACGATGACTTAATCCCCCACAGTTCCCAGGGGAAGTGCTGCAACTTATGAACTTTGCCCATTGCTTACATATTGTATTGGTTATTGGGAAGTATACAGACATTTTCAGGAAGAATTTTTTCTGGTGGGGGGGGGGCTGGAGGAGGGGTTTACTCGGGAGAATCTTTCCGTGGAGGATGTTTCTTTGGGGCAAGGGCCATTTCTATGAAGGGGGTGCCAGATTTCCAAGCATTATTTAAAAAACGATCAGAAATTAAATTTAAAAAAAACAGTTTTTTCAACTGAAAGTAAAAAGCAACATTAGAACTTAAAATGAACATAAATTATTACGTACATGAGGGGGTTCTCCCCCAAGTCAATACCTCGCTCTTTACGAAACAGTGTTTTTTAGTGCTTTCAAAAGAGCTATCTATTCTAATTAAACGGCCTTTGTGATTCAGGGGTTTGTGAATTAAATTTTTTTTTTAACTTTTAACGTAAAGAGCGTGGTATTGACTAAAAGGAAAACCCCATCATATACGTAATAACATATACGTAATAAAAAAAAAAAAATAAAAAAAACAAGCGATACGGCTCAATAGTAATCGAAACTTTTAAAAACGGAACTTTGATGTCAATAAATGTATCAAAAGAATGGGCTTATAATGCTGATTCTAAATATATGAATTTCATTAAGTTTAGTATTACTCATCAAAGGCTAAGAGCCTGAGAAAATTTACCTGATTTTTTAGAGGGGGGAAACATCCCCTAAAAGTGCAAAAATTTTAATGAAAATCACACCGTCAGATTCAGCGTATCAGAAAACCCTATAACATTTTCAAGCTCATATCTGCAAAAATCTGCAACTTTGTATTTTTTGCCAGAAGAAAAATATACGAATAGAGAAGTTCGTTACGTAAGTTAATTTCTAAATTACGTCAGAACCAAATTTAGAGACAGCCATTTAGCAAAAGAAAAGTAAATTTTTCATGCAAATTTTGTTTACTTATTCAATGCCGGCGAGCCAAAATAAAAGCTGCATTAACTAAAAAACGATCAGAAATTAAATAAAAAAAACAAGTTTTTTAAACTGAAAGTAAGGAGCGACATTAAAACCTAAAACGAACAGAAATTATTCCGTATATGAAAGGGGTTGTCCCCTCCTCAACGCCTCGCTCTTTACGCTAAAGTTTTTATTGTTTAAAAAAAAGTTGTGAGAAAGTCAAACTTTAGCGTGAAGAGTGAGGCGTTGAGGAGGGCACAGCCCCTTTCATATACGGAATAATTTCTGTTCGTTTTAGGTTTTAATGTCGCTCCTTACTTTCAGTTTAAAAAACTTGTTCTTTTTATTTAATCTGGAAAAAGAACGGCCAGGAGAAACTCTCGAAAGGAAAGTGAAAGATTTAATCGAAAATAAACTTTCAGTATTGGAGAATATTGTACTTTTTCGGTCATACAGGGTTACCCCAAACCCGACAATGCGTCTAAGCGTCCGTCTTCTGCTGGAAAACAAGGTCCCCCAGTTATAACATCGTTTGCGTCAGACCGTGATTAATAGACAGTTTTAAAATCTGTTGGCAAGCTGAAAGGTTCGGGCATGATATTATGTACTGATCTACCTCCGGCCTTGAACGCCATAAGAGCTGAACTTTTAAAGAAAATGAAAACAATCAAGGACTCGAAAAATAAGTTCGTACGTCTGCAACAGGATGGGACTGATTTAAGGCTCCAGGCAAAGAATAACGATCGTGATGCGTAGGTCAATATCAATAATAAGTGATGTATAGTATCTTTAATAACTTAGTTTCAGTAAGTTGATATGCATACGTGTAGTTACGTCTCCATTTGTGAAATGCCGCGGGAATTGAGTGAAGATGCAGAATGCCTCGCCTGCTGCAGCTTCGCAGGTTCTTTCTTGTGTAAATTTTCTGTGTATTTACCTCTTTTTTCTTCTTTTTTTTACTAGGTTCTTACCCTCATAACGTGGGTGTAGTGGTTGAATGTTGTAAAATTCCAGGATTGGCAAGTGTTTGCTGTCCTTGCGATTTTTCTTTTTATCAATATTTATTTCTTTGTGTCTAACTTCTAGGTTTCTTCTTCCTTATTTTTTGCATCACAGACGGTTCAATTTTTGGCATGTATTTTCTTGTTTTTTAGGAACACAGTATGATACTGATAACCACCCGTTGATGATATAACTATCATATTAGCTATCCTCTTAACTCACCGTTTTAGACCCCCATCCAGAATATTTAGTAATTTGAGCTTAAGTAAAAGGAATGCAGCTCGCTGTTAGGGGATAGAGAGGTTTGATTCTCTTCAGAATGGCCGACTTGATCTTAATAAATTTTTTTCCAATTCGTCTTCTGAAACAGAATACCTGGATTTGGAAGTAGTTAATTTACCAAGTAACAAGTATATTTTTCCCAATGATTTGTCTAGTACATATTATTTTTCGGGTGATTTTCGGCTAGCGTTCATGAACTCCCATGGTTTCGTTAGTAAATTGGATCATATTTTTTCTTTTATTTCGTCTAGTCTGAATTGGACGTATTTGGTTTCGTCCGTATTTGGTTTCGTATATTTCGTCTGAATTGGAAGTATTTGGTTTGTGTGAAACATCCTTAAATTTTATAACTGAAACGTTAATCTTCCCGGTTATAAGTTCGTGTGTAAGAACCGCCAGAATAATAAGCAAGGAGGACTTGGACTTTTTGTCAAGTCATCAATACCTTGATGACTTAAAATTATTAGTGATGTTGAACATTAGAACGTGGAGATGTTGTTTGAAATATTAGCGGTAGAAATTGAGGTTAACTATGAGCCGATAGTTGGCTTTGTGTGCTATTGTCCTGCAAATGGAAGCGCCAAAAGGCATACTGAGAATTTCCAGGAATTTCTTAATATTTTGTCCCGTAAATATCACAAGTCTATCATTATGGGTGATTGTAATGTGGATGTATCTTTACTAAATAACCATAGTACGAGTAATTGACACATTTATGACATAGCATCTGAAATGTTGTCTACTTTTTTAGCTGCCGGATGTTTCCCTGCATGCCGTATACTGACCACAGTTACCGAAAGTCCCCTGTCACTTATTGAAAATACTTGTTCGAATATTCAAGTTCGAACATTTAAGGTGGTCGTAGATGACACATCAGATCTTTATACGGTTAGGTGTGATCCAATTATTGACATTGCACCTACTATTACCAGGCCGCAGCGAAAAGTAAGAGTTATGGATACCGCTAAACTAAAGGAGTTGCTGAGGGAAGCCAATTTTTTACCGTTATAAGTCCGACCCGGATGAGGCTGCGAGAGGTTTTTAGAAATCTTTAAAAATGCGCTTGACCAGGCGTGCCCTTACCGTTGTATTACAAACAGAAGACTTAAACGCCCTCCTAAACCTTGGATTACATAAAGTATATTTAAGTCTACAAATGTAAAGAATAAGTTGTATCGGAAAAACTTAAGAAATTCGACTGAAGAAAACAATCAAAATTTTAAGAATTATAAAAATACATTAACAAAATTAATTCGGACAAACATTCGAAGCAGAGTTGTTACAAACAAACATTCATGGAGGCGAAAGGGTCGCCGATAAAGAAGTTGAAATTACTTAAGAATTGTCTGAATCAGAATAAAAAAAAGAAATCCCTAAGGAAATGACAGTAAGCGATGGGACAACTGTGAAAGGGAAAAAAGAAGTGATTACACTACTTAACCACCACTTCGCTGCTATCGGTGAAAAGACTACAGCACCAACAGCTGTGGATACTGATTTCAAGAAGTATTTACCTCCATCGAAAGACCTATCAATATTTCTTCCTCCTGTATTGGCTTCAGAATTATTGGCAATTTCCAGGCTTTTGAAAAACGGAAAGTCGGAAGGGCCATTTGGATCTAGCACAAATTAACTGAAGAAGATTATCCCGGAAACTGTGGATTTCTTAGCTCATATTATTAACCTGTGTTTTAAGTACGGCAGATCTCCTGATTGCTTTAAAGCTGCTAGAATAGTTGCGTTACATAAGGGAGGTGATTCAAATGACCCAAATAATTATCGTCCTATTTCGATTTTATGGCTTTTTATAAACTTATTGAACGTTGTTTTTAGAATCGTCTGGTTTCGTTTCTAGGGATGGTTAATATCTTTCTCCAAGTCACAATTTGGTTTCAGGAGAAACCATTCTGCCCAACATGCAGTTTTAGTTGTTACTCAGTTTGTTCATACGTTTTAGATAAAGGTGATATTCCAGCAACTATGTTTTTTAACATCAAAAAAGCTTTCGACACGCCTTCCCATCTTACTTTGGAACATAAACTGCATCATTATAGGATAAGAGGGCCAGCTTGCTCTTTAATTTTGTCATACTTACATGACCGGCCACAATTCGTTGCCGACGGTGACTCCACATCAAGAACAGTGCAGCTGTCGAATAAAATTGGGGTCCCTCAAGGATCTATACTTGGCCCCTTGCTTTTCTTGATTTATATCAATGACCTGGGTGAGTCGTCAAAGGATTCGGACTTACTGTGTTGTTTGCTGATGATACGGGGTGTAGTGTCTCTGGACCCAATGATCTGATACTTTGGCAAAATATATATGTCAGTCAATTAATAGAATTCTATTGTGGTTTAAGTTTAATCGTCTGACAGCAAATTCTAAGAAGACGAAATTTATTATTTCCTCTCGGACTTCAACTTCTAGTCCTGGACTCCAGTCATCAAACAACGTGCGTATTGAGCGTGTTAGCTTTGTACGTTACTTAGGAAAAATCATTAATGAAAACCTGTCATACAAGCACCATATAAGCCATCCCCAGTTGAAATTAAGCAGAAATGTTGGAATGATGCGTCACCTGAAGTTTATTTTACCTTATAATGCATTGAGTTCCGTCTATTTTAGCTTAGTAAATTCTTATCTTAATTATTGCCCACTTGTTTATTCCGATACATTTAGGAGCCATTTACTGCCACTCCAGAGACAACAGAATAAAGGCTTACGAGTACTGAAAGAAAATGTTACATCTCCTGTTTTGTTGCGAAACAAATCAAGTACTCAGAGTATGTATGTTATGTTGAATATCCTTCCAGTAAACCAGTTTGTAATTTCTGAGTCAGTTCTGTTTATTGTTCAGTATCGTAAGAAGGAATTGCCTGCGTACTTTTATGAATCTGAGCTGTTATAGGTATTGGATGAGGTGGATTCATGTCGACAGTCCAGGAAACGGTGGATGGCCAATCAGCCGCTAATTAAATCCGAGAGATCGCGTTTTTCACTAAGAAATAGTTTAGTTACAGTATGGAATAAGTTTGGTAAAAATTGTAATCTATCTCTTCCTCTATCAACACTAAAAAATAAAATTAAGGAATCCTTGATGAAGACGTACTTTGTTAATATGTATGTGTATGTGTAAATATATGTATGTGTACATTGGTATATGTGTGTATGTGCTTGTACATACATCTGTACACCTCCTTTTGTATGGCGTGTTTGGGGAGGAGTTGGTCCCTCTTACCCTGTTGATGAATTGAGTAAAGTTAGTCTTTTTTTTTTTTTTTTTGGTGGGTTGAGGAGTCTGGAATGGTGAGTTACCTATTGTTTTGTGTTTTATTTTTAAGGGTAGTTTGAAATTTACAATTTAATATTTTGGTTTAAATCTCTATAAGTGGAATGTTAGTAGAGCTACAATTAATTTAAATTTATGTGTTAAATGTTTTCTGTTCACGGCTCTGTCGAGTTTTCGCTCTGTCGGGAATTTAAGATGTTGTGTAAATATGGTATTAATATGGTATTAAAACCTTGAACACTGAACTTTGAAAAAAGATAAATTTCAAATCAGTGTCACATAAGAGGTAAAAATGCTTCACTATTTTTTACTCATCAAACAATGACAAACATTTGTGTTTGGACAACGTTTATCATAGGATTTCCAATATCTACATTTTTCGCTATTGAGATCGTTCGTGAGTAAAAGCTTGCGATTATCTATCAATATAGGTGTCCTATCAAAGGCGAAGTAATGGGACCTGGCAAATATTTTGTTCTCCCGTTTGTTGACAAGATGAACAAAAGTCACCATGAGCGATTGTAGCATAAATCTCTAACTGGAAGAGATCATGTTAGCGGATTCCATAACGGTGAACGTCGATGCAATCGTTTGTGACGTGACGTAAGTGACGTGACGTGACGAGTATGTGACGTGACGAAGGCAATTAGAAATGTTCCTTGCGACACGTGAGATTGAACTTGCCAACCTTCGATCAGAAGGTGTACCTTTATCCAAAACCTCATCGCAAGGTATTTTTGACAATAATTCTTCTATAACTTTATTAATTTACTTTAATCAGTAAAAATTTAATGGCTAATGTACATAGTTTAACTAGGATAAACGTGAATACATAACATAATGCTTTTTTTATCCTCTTTCGTAATTTAATCATTGCTTCTGGGGGAAATTAAATTTTGAGCCCCGAATACGGCCCCAAAAGGTAAAACAGTCTTAGTTACCCAAAATTTAAAAATATATTCCTAAAAAACTGTTTGGTGAGAAAAATAGCCATTCATAACCGATTCAGAATTGGAAGTTATTATTTCAAGTGCTCTCAATATTGCAATGCTACTATGGAAACAAATTTGCAGAAATTTTAAAAAACCTGAATCTTCTCAATAATAACCTCAGTTTGACTGTAACGTCAATTTAGTTTTTTTTTTTTTTTTTTTTGTTCAATGAAAAACAGAAAATGCTATCGAGTTTTTTCTTTTTAATGAATATATGAAGTACATTTTGAAATTCAGGAAATAAGATATTTATTTGTTTATTTTTCTCAATGGCAACATGAAAAAAGGACTTTTTTTTCCTTTGCTCATCCCAGAAGTGATGTATCGACCCATTAGTCGTAGTCTTTTTATAAACTATTTTTAGGAGGTATGGGCTATTATATTTCTTAGTATTGGACGTGATCGTCTCTTGCTAGGTTGCTAGTTACCGCTGCAACCTTATGGGGTATTGTTTTTAGTATGGAACGTGATCGTCTCTTACTATGTTCCAAGATACCGCTGCATTGTTTGTTCTTCACTATAAACTGAAGTCTATTCAAAAATATTTGATTATTACAGCAAGTCCGATTTCTACCAACGATTTCTATTAAGCTTCAAACTTTTGGTTTTATTTCTTAAGGTTTTCGGATTGTTGTAATCCCTTGTTAAAATTTATTTAACATCATATGTAACCTCGTCTGACATCATATACACCACAGACCTCTTTTTCTTTTCCCAATTGCATCATTTATTATGAGATAGACTTCGGTCCTTACTGTAATTAAATAAAAAAAACAAGAAAACCAAAAGCGTGAAGCTTAGTGAACAATCGGTGTTAGAAATCACACTTGCTTCAAAAATAAAATATCTTTGAAAAGACTGCAGTATGAAAAGACATCAAAAATGCAGATTCTTGTAAAAAGTGATTCTACCTTTAAATATTTGTTTTGTTTTTTGATTAAAAAGGCACTAGCACGTTTAATTTCCGTTCGAATGAGCCCTCTCGCGACATTCTAGGACCACTGGGTCGATACAATCACCCCTGGGAAAGAGAAAAACAAACAAGAAAATAACCACGCATCCGTGATCTTTCTTCTGGCGAAAAAAAAATACAAAATTCCACATTTCTGCAGATAGAAGATTGAAACCTCGAAAGTAAGATTCTCTGATACAACGAATCTGATGGTGCAACTTTCATTAAGATTCTATGACTTTTCCCCTTTTGTCGAAAATAGGACACCTTTTCTCAGGTTCGTAATTTTTAATGGGTAAGACTAAACTTGATAAAACTTATACATTTAAAATCAGCATAAACATTCAATTTTTTTGGTGTATATATTTGTATCAAAATTCCGTTTTTTAGAGATTCGGTCACTTTTGAGACGAGTCGCTCTTACTATACAGTTCGTTACCACGAACTGTTTGATTAAGATGAACTATATCGATCCTTTATGTAATTAATCAAAAAAAACTTTTTGCACAAAATAAGTCTTTCAAAAAAAGTAAAGAACTCCATTAAACCAAAAATGAACAAAAATAGAATCAAATAATCTACTAAGCATACAACTACCACAAATTAGTATCAAAAAATAAATAAAACCCAGCACAAATAGAAATTAAAATAATTCAAACTCAAAAGGAGCAAAAATTAACATGAGTAGGGTTCTAAACCCTGTGCTTTCTAAAAGTTAGAATATAATCTGTACTTTACTGAAAAAATTGCATTGCCAGTTTAATATATATATATATATATATATATATATATATATATATATATATATATATATATATATATATATATATATATATATATATATATATATATATATATATATATATATATATATATATATATATATATATATATATATATATATATATATATATATATATACGAGGGCAATTCAGAAACTAACCTCCGGTTGATTGAAAAAAATACATCAAGTTAAGTAAATAATTTTTTTTTTTTTTTTTACTATTGTTTCGTTTTACCAAGTTAAGTAAAAATATTTTAATATATACATCTTACAACTACATCTTTGCACCATTTTTCGACATAGTCTCCATAACGATTGAGGCACTTATCGTATCTCTTAACAAGCTTTGAAATTGCTTCTGCATAAAAATCACCCGCTTGTGCCTTGAGCCAGCCTGTGACCACATCTTTGAGCTCTTCGTCGTCATCAAACCGCTGGGACCCGAGCCATTTCTTCATATTCATGAAGAGGTGATAATCGCTTGGCGCCAGATCTGGGCTGTAAGGTGGATGGTTGAAAACGTCCCACTTGAAGGACTCAAGAATGGCTGTTGTTCTGCGAGCAGAGTGAGGACGGGCGTTATCGTGAAAAAAAACGATACTCGTATATATATATATATATATATATATATATATATATATATATATATATATATATATATATATATATATATATATATATATATATATATATATATATATATATATATATATATATATATATATATATATATATATATGCTGATATTTATTCCTTAAAATCTTAATTAATTTTTGATTTCTCTCAGTTATAAAAGTGACATTTAAAACATTTTTTTTATCTTAGGCTCTTAGGGGGGTTATCATCCTCAAAGACCTAAATTCCAGAACTTTTAACTACGTTGAACAAAATGAATATCTCAAAATTTTGATTGCATGAGTTTGGGGAAATGGTGGGCGTGAGAGGGGGGTTAGTAGCCCTTCCAATTTCCAATCGAGTGATCCCTTTTTGAAATTTTACGACAACGCTTTCTATAAAAAAAACCTTATATGACCCCAGGGCATAACTTACAATCCTTGCCCTGAGGGCTGTAGGGGGAGTTTCATCCTCAAAGACAGAATTTCCGGACCTTTCAACTACGTTGAACAAAATTTATATCTCAAAATTTTGAATGGATGCATTTGGGGAAAAGGTGGGCGTGAGAGGGGGGTTAGTTGCCTTCTAATCACTTTCGACTGTTAAAAGGGCAGTAACCCTTTTACTTTCCAATTGAATGAGCCCTTCTTCAAGTTTCTACGACAAAGCTTTCAATAAAAACCTTATATGCCCCCAGGACATAACTTATAACCCTTGCCCTGAAGACTGTGGGGGGAATGTCCTGCTCAAAGATATAATTTCCAGAACCTTCAACGGCGTTGAGCAGAATGGCTACCTCAAAATTTTGATTGGATGTGTTTGGGGAAATGGTGGTCGTGGAAGGGGTGTTAGTGGCCTTCCAATCACTTTCGGCTATTCAAAAGGGCACTAGCCATTTCCATTTCCAATCGAATGAGCGCTTTTTGAAGTTGCTACGAAAAAGCTTTCTATAAAAACCTTATATGCCCCCAGGGCATAACTTACAACCCTTCCCCTGAGGGCTGTGGGGGCAGTGTCCTCCTCGAAAACATAACTTCTATGTGGAAATCAACTACGTTGAATAAAATGGCTATCTCAAAATTTTGACTGGATGTATTGGGGGAAATGGTGGGCGTGGAAGGGGTGTTAGTTGCCTTCCAATCACTTTGACTATTAAAAAGGGCCAAGCCACTCCAATTTTCAATCGACTGAGCCCTTTTCGAAGTTTCTACGACAACTCCTTCGATACGAAGTGCCCTGGTCTAGAAAAAAATTATAATAAATTGTGTCAACATCGTTCTTTAATTAGGCAGCGTTATTGCGCTGCCTATGATGAAAAGACATCAACAATGCAGTTTTTTCTATATCTAACTAGTTTTTAACAATTTTGTTAACTTTACATCACAATCTAAAAACTATAGATAAGGTAATAAGTTACCTTTTGAGACCCCATTTAGTGCCTGTCTGAATGTTTACAATTTTTTTAACACAGGCTTTTCAGTATTTTCCTATTGCCTTCCCCTTGCCCCTTACCCTTCATTTATTCATAGTGTACATGGATTAGTCTTCTTAACATTAGCCTTCAAACGTATTCTTATACTCTGAACCTCAAAAGCTTTTTTATCCAAATCTCTCCAAACTTTAAAAAAACAACCTCTGTGTAGCCAAGATAAGGATTGTATTAAATGACATCAAAAACGACACAAAACCGTAACTGACTACTTAGGTTAGGTTTGCCCAACTCCCACACATCCTTGTTTAATAAATTGTACAACTACTCCAATTTTGAAACATAATTTCTTTAAAAAAAATCAATTTCTGGTGCATTTGGGGGAAACAAAGCATGGGTCTAGAATTTCATGTGCCTAGATGTCCAAACATTTCGATTGGGCCCTGTCTGAATTTTCACTTTATGTTTTCCTGTAATTTCCTGTTACCTAACATTTATCACAATTTATTCCTAGCCAAAGTGTCAAGGATAGTTAAAGAACAAAGGATATCAAAATGAAAACATTTTTTGCCGCGTGCCCCCCCCCCCATCTCAATTCGTACCTGAAAACCAGTAAAGGTCAGAATTCATGCGCAAAGTTTCACCAGTGTTTCCAAGCCAAACTCTGAAAAAAAAGGCAGAAACTATTTCAGTAAACTTAACCCTGCTTTTTGTTTGTTAAAGTTCATAGACGTTGCAGAAACCTGCAGATGATTATTTAAGAGAGACACGTCTTCAGTGTACCATTACATAATATTTAATGTTTTGTCCTATTTGGGCTAGTCTAATTACTTATCATATACCAAACCAAACAGATTTGGCAGAAGTTTCAATACAAGTGGTTCTGTTATATCTATGAGTGTCATATCTGGGTTTCTTATCTTGGTTTTAAATAAAAGTTCAAATAGGGATAAAATCCTTTTAATAGACAGTGTTTTTTATAACAGTGATAGAAAGTCACAAAAATACCAGATATTTCGGTCACATATACAGTGACCGTCATCAGTGGTAAAACTAAAATAAAACAATTTAAAACAAAAGTTTATATACTAAATCAAATAACACTACATATTGTTTGAATCTCTAATTCTTTTCAAAGCAAAGGCGGAAGCTATTCTCTTTGACCTTCTTGGATTCGGTTCATTAGCGTTCAATGATATAACATTTGGACAAAGGTCAACTACATTGGGTGACTTGAACTTTACTCTGTCAGATTTTAATAAATTATCATAGATAGAGTTCAGCCCATATTCACTTGTATCACGATTCAAAGCAATATTCCTGAATAAAATTTTCTTAATTTCAAGAGTTTCACGAAAATTTTACTTTAAACCCCGGTCCCTAGAAATCAAAGAAACATTATCGAACAAAATAAAATTGTCTGGAAAATTCAAAATATGTTCTGAAAGGGCTGAAGTAAAATCTTCAGACTTAGAGTCTTGCTTTAAAGCCGAAGAAATAGAATCTTTGTGTTGTAATAATCTCATTTCCAAACTCTGGTTCGTACGTCCCACATATGAGCTTCCACAAGTACATGGGATCTGATAAACCCCACTTTGTTGGCCCAATTAAGTTAGATCCTTCCCAGAATTTATAAAACTACCCAAAGTATTAATGCTCTTTAAAGCTACCCTTAGATCATTACTGTGTGAAATTCTTTTACAATTTTCACTTAAGCCCGGGTCCATATAGTAAGGAAAAAGAAGACATCCTTCTCCTGAGTTGTCTCCAAGACTTCGTTAGAAATCTCTAGAAACCTTTTTCTTCTTTTTGAAAAAGTCTGGTTAATTAACCACTCTGGATACATGTTGCTTATCAGTATTTTCCTTAGAAAAGACAACTCCTCAAAAAATGTTGTAGAGCAAAGACTTAAGATCCGGTGAGTTATAGAAATGATCGAGCTAATTCTTAATTGGTGTGCATGACTGGAACTACAAGACAAAAATCTATTGTTATTTGTCGGTTTTCTGTAAATTTTATAATCCAGACTATTTTGATTTTTCAAAAGAAGAACATCAAGAAAAGGAAGTTTCCCATTCTCTTCCAACTCAACGGTAAACTTTAAATCCCCTCCCAAACAATTAAGATGTTCCAAAAATCCTTTTAAGTCCTCCTCACCATAATCCCATACTGAAATAATGTCATCAATATATCGGCCCCAGAAAATATGTTTTAAAAAATATGAATCTAACGCAAATGTTTCAATATTCTCCACAAAAATATTAGCTAATAAAGGGGATAAAGGGGCCCCCATAGGTAAACCATTTATCTGTTCGAAATACCCCCCTCTAAATTGAAAAAAATAAGAGAACTTATTGCACAACCTCACTAAATACATAATTACAGAAACTTCTAAATCTTTTTTGCCACTAATCAAATCCAAATTTCTTAAGAACTTTCCTTCTAGAAGAGTTTCGGCTGCTTCTACATCAATATTAGTGTACATTAATACAATGTCGAAGCTTGAAAGCAAAGAATTCGAAGAAATTTCTACTTTTTTCAGTTTTTCAACCAAATTCGAAGAAATTCTTAATATACGAAATCTGTGTAGACAAAAGTGGTTTACAGATTGACACTAACAATTTGCTCAAAACACATGTAGGCGACCTTGTATTTTACAAAACTGGTCGTAATGGTAGGTTAGGATCAGGAATCTAGGAAAGTACAGATAATGTAGGACACAAAGAACTGCGTGGCAGGCATTTGTAATAGAGTTGAGGTGTAATTTTTCCTTCATCCTTTAAGGATGAATTTTATTTGAACTTTTATTTATCGTCATGGAAAGGCAGTGTGGTCTCCAAAATTATCTATTATCTTGGTTTCTGAAGCAAAACGATGAATATAACATTTGTACTTTATCAAGGAGGCACACTTGTGCCTCTATAAATTATCAAAGAGGCACACTTGTGCCTCGATAAAGAGGCGACCCACCACAATGTTAAGCGATTTCAGGTCCTAGAGGTCGCAGAGAGACGGCGGTAATCGCATTTTGTAGCCCAAGCTCAAACTAAGAAACTTGCAAAATTTCATCCTCCTCCGACTTTATCTTCCTGGGGTAAACTGGGCCGGAAGTTTCGACCCTCCCAACACAGCCCCCCGTTAACGTTTTCCGATTGGGCTGAATCTGAAATTTAGAGGTTAAGCTTTCATAGGGCCCGGGAGCTTATCCTCGAAATTTCAGCTCAATCCGATCACTCCTTCCCTGTTTTTAAAAAAAAACAAATATAACCACTTAAAATTCATCATCATTTCTTTTTTTTTCTTATCCACGCCTACAGGCCACAGTTGGCAACTGATTCGGGTGAATGAGGACTCATTCGAAGCAGAATTCGACCTGTTAGGGCCTTTTGATATTTTCAGACCGAAAAAATTATCCCCCGAATTTAAATGGACGAAAAACCTTGATCTCCTATAATAGCCTCTGTTAATTTTTCCCACCACACCCCCCCTTTCACGGTGTCTGATCGGGCTGGAATTTAGAGGATAAGCTTTCCTGGAGCCTGGGAGCTTATCCTCAAAATTTCAGCTCAATCTGATCACTCTTTCCCTGTTTTCCAAAAACCAAATATCAAGTTTTGTGGGAATTTGCTTTGCGAAAATAGATTCCATTTACTAAAAAACAATTATAATTGTGTCTCATTAGTCCAGCGGTTGATACTTCAGACTGTCAGGCGGAAAACCCGGGTTCGATTCACCGTCAGAGCACATTTTTTATATGCTGAATTTAAACTTTAAAAAAGAAACTCAGTTTATTTTTTAAATTATTTGAAAAAAATTACGTTTTCTAAAGAGTTAAAGAGGCTGAGTTACAAGCTCGACCCTTAAAACGTGCAGGGATTAGGAGGCACAGTTGGGGGGCTGTTAAAGAGGCTGAGTCACAAGTTCGAACCTTAAAACGTACAGGGATTAGGAGGCACAGTTGGGGGGCTGTTAAAGAGGCTGAGTCACAAGTTCGAACCTTAAAACGTACAGGGATTAGGAGGCACCCTGTACGACGTGATTTGAGTATTCAGGAATTAAAAGCCTTAACACAAGAATGTTCAAGAGCGGGGGGTTTGGGGGGCGGCAGCCCCCAACTTTAACTCCTGACACGATCAGCTAACAGTTAGTCAAGCAATAATAAGTAATAAACTGTACAAAAACGTGCAGAAATTATTTGAAAAAAACTACGTTTTCTAAAGAGTTAAAGAGGCTGAGTTACGCCTCACTCTTTACGCTAAAGTTTGACTTTCTGACAACTCTTTTTTAAACAATAAAAACTTTAGCGTAATGAGCGAGGCGTTGAGGAGGGCACAGCCCCTTTCATATACAGAATAATTTCCGTTCGTTTTAAGATTTAATGTCGCTCCTTAATTTCAGCTTAAAGAACTTTTTTTTTATTTAAAGGCTGCAAAAGCGAGGGATTTGGGGGGCGGCAACCCCCCAACAGTGCCTCCACATTCCAGTACGTTTTAAGGTTCGACCTTGTAACTCAGCCTCTTTAACTCTTTAGAAAACGTAGTTTTTTTCAAATAATGTGATACAAAATAAGTAATAAAAGTGATATTTTTGGAACCGGAAGAAAACAAGGATTCTATTCATTTGAGAACAAGTAATTACAATAAAGCAGGATAATCACTTGTTTCAAAAAGGTGTTCTTGCAGTTAAGTGAACAATTAACAATTTGAAGCGTTGAATAACTTTAATAATTGAAATATTAATGCATAGCTGATATTCTTGCTGACGTCTTTCAATTTCGGTTTGATAACAATATGGTAGGGCTGGCATACCTTTTCACCTGATTTTACTCATCAAATCACAGTTGTTTTTTTATTATCCAGTTTAATGTCAATTAACGTTAGTGTTTACCTTTTGCTACGACAATCAGAAAAGTTACACTTTCTAGAGCTCCGTGATGAGATGTATTTTTTGCTCATTTTCTGCTGATTTTCCCCACATAATTCTTATTTTTAATTTGGCACCCACTAAGTACTAAAATTGCACATCTATCACATAAAATTGCACAATAGCACATATATAGGATTTTTTCACTAAATCACTAAAATCATGTTCCAAGGTTCCCTAATTTTGTAAGATGAATGCGGCTGTGCCAGTTCCTACTTAATCATCAAGGCGAGTCATGATGTTCGCCACGCCTCTGACTTGCTAATCCACCACTATGCTTTTAAGGGCTGTTAAAAGAGGAATAAATCCGACTATCATCAGAGGCAACGCTATAGCATTGCCTATAATAGTAGGCCTAACGGCCATACGGCTCCAATTTTTATTATTATTATTTATTATTAATTTATTTTACCCAGAGGCACTTCATATGGAAGGGGCTGTCGTAAAAACTTCAAAGAGGGCTCATTAAATTGGAAATCAAGAGTTCTAGTGCCCTTTTAAAGGGTTAAAGTGTTTTGAAGGCAACTAACACCCCTTCCACGTCCGCCATTTCCCCAAACACATCCAATCAAAATTTTGAGATAGCCATTTTTTTCAACGTGGATGAAAATTCTGGAAATTAGGTCTTTGAGGATGAACCCTCCCCCCCCCCCTAGCCATCAAGGCAAGGATTGTAAGTTATGCCCTGGGGGCATATAAGGTTTTTATGGAAAGCTTTGTCGTAGAAACTTCAAAAAGGGCTCATTTGATTGGAAATTTAAAGGGCTAGTGCCTTTTTTAATCGTCAAAAGTGATTGGAAGGCAACTAACACCCCTTCCACGCCCACCATTTCCCCAAACACATCCAATCAACATTCTGAGATAGCCATTTTGTTCTATGTAGTTGATTTCCAGATAGAACTTATATTTTTGAGGAGGACACTCCCCCACAGGCCTCAGGGCAAGGGTTGTAAGTTATGCCCTGGGGCATATAAGGTTTTTTATAGAAAACTTTGTCGTAGAAACTTCAAAAACGGCTCATTCGATTGGAAATTCGAAGGCTAATGTCCTCTTTAATAGTCGAAAGTGATTGGAGGGCAACTTACCCCCTTCTCAAGCCCACATTTTTCCCTGGCGTAGCCAATCAAAATTATGAGATACCCCTTTTGTTCATGTAGTTTAAAATTTTGAAAATTAGGTCTTTGAGGATGACAACCCTCCCCCCCCACAGCCCTCAGGGCAAGGGTTATAAGTTATACCCTGGGGTATATAAGGTTTTTATAGAAAGCGTTGTCGTACAAACTACAAAAAGGGCTCATTCGATTGGAAATTTAAATGACTAGTGCCCTTTTTAATAGTCGTAAGTGATTGGAAGGCAACTAATACCCCTTCCACGCCCACCATTTCCCCAAACACACCCAATCAACATTTTGAGATAGCCATTTTGTTCTACATAGTTGATTTCCAGATAGAAATTTTGTTTTTGAGGAGGACACTCCGCCACAGCCCTCAGAGCAAGGGTTGTAAGTTAGGCCCTGGGGACATATATGGTTCTTATGGAAGGAATGCTCCTATAAACTTCAGAGAGGGCTCATTTGATTCGAAATTGAAAGTTCTAGTTCACTTTTTAAGAGTCAAAAGAGGTTGGAGGGCACCTAGCCCCCCCCCTCCACACCCTTTTGCCTCAAACCCATCTGATAAGAACTTTGTGATAGCCATTTTTTTTAAATAGTTCAAAGACCATATAACAAAAACTCCAGGGTTGACACAGCCCCCCCAGGGCCGGAAGACAGGCGTTGTAAGCTATGCCCTGGGGGAACATATGGTTCTTATGGAAGGGATGCTTACACAAACTTCAGATGGCTAATTTGATTGGAAATTGAAAGTTCTAGTTCAGTTTTTGATAGTCAAAAGAGATTGCAGGGCAACTAGCCCCCTCCCACGCCCCTTTTTTCCCGAATGCATCCAATAAAAATTATGAGACAGTCATTAAGTTAAACAATTTTCAAAGGTCAGATAACAAAAACTCCGATATCGACACACCACCCCAGGGCCCGGGGGCATGCAGCGCAAGATATTCCCATGGATCATATACGGTTGTTCTGAAAAGGATACTTGTATAAAATTTATAGAGTGCTTATTTGATTGGAATTGAAAGTTTAGGTTCACTTTATAATAGTCAAAAGAGATCCGAGGCAACTAGCCCCCCGATGCCTTCTTTTTCTAAACCCATCTGATGAAAATTTGTAGATAGACATTAAAAAAAAAAGTTCAAAGGTCGGATAAGAAAAATTCCGGTGTCAATGCAACCCCCCAGGGCCCGGGAGAAGGCGTTGTAAGTTATGCCCTAAGGGCATGTATGGTTCTTATGAAAGGGATACTCGTATAAACTTCATAGAGGGCTCATTTGATCGAAAATTGAAAATTCTAGTTCACATTTAAGACTCAATAGATTTAAGGGCAAATAGTCCCCATGCCCTTTTTTCCCCAACCCATCCACCACAAATTTTGAGATAGCCAGGTTTTTTTAAATTGTTCAAAAATTATATAACAAAAACTTGGGTGTCAACACAACCCCCCAGGGCCCAGGGGGTAGGCGCTGTAAGTGTTGTCCTGGGGGCGTGTATGGTTCTTATGAAAGGGATGCTCGTATAAACTTCAGAGAGGGCTCATTTGATTGGAAACTGAAAGTTCTAGTTCACTTTTTAAGAGTCAAAAGATATCCAAGGGCAACTAGCCCCCCCCCCACACCCCCTTTTTTCCCCAAGCCTATCCGATATTTTTTTTTAATAGCAATTTCATTAAAAATAATTCGAAGGTCAGATAAGAAAAACTCCTGTGTCGATGCAACACTCTTTGGCCCGGAGACAGGCGTTGTAAGTAATGCTCTGGGGGCATATATCCTTTTTATGGAAGGGATGCTTGTATAAACTTCGGAGAGGGTTCATTTGATTGGTAATTGAAAGTTCTCGTTAACTTTTTAAGAGTCAAAAGAGATTGGTGGACAACTAGCCCCCCCCCTCCACGCCCTAAATGCATCAGATAAAAATTTTGAGATGAATATTTTGTTAAAAATAGTTCTAAGTTCATATAAAAAAAAAACTCCAGTGTCAACACAGCCCCCCAGGGCCCAAGGGAAGGCGTTGTAAGTTATACCCTCGTGGTATATATAGTTGTTATGGAAGGGATGCTCGTATAAACTTCATAGAGGGCTCATGTGATTGGAAATTGAAAGTTGTAATTCACTTTTTAAGAGTAAAAAGTGATCGGAGGGCAGCTAGCCTCCCCCACACTCCATTTATTTTTTCCCGGACGCACTTCATATAGAAGGGGTCGTCGTATAAGCTTCAAAGGGGACTCATTTCAAAGGGGGCAAACTTTTTTCACTTTGACATTGTTACTTTGAAACCAGTTTTGATACTTCTATGAAGATTTTATTTTTTTTTATGTTTGAATGAAGAATTTTTAAAAACTTGAAACTTCTTGCAATCAAAAACGAACAAAAATTAATTAAAAAAAAACTTTCCGAAGAATAAGTTTTTCAAAGAATAAGTAAAAGCCATTTTAAAGTGAAGCTGAGCAGATGCAAATACCTGTTAAAATTCAAACTCAAAATGACCAGCTATTACTATTAAAGAATAAATGAAACCCAAAATGAGCAGAAATTAAATAAACAATCATAGCAAAAAACATACAACAAGTAATAATATAAAAGAATACATAAATCTTAAAGCGAGTAATGCTTAAACTAAATATGAAAATCAAGCTTAAAACGAAAAAAAATATTTGCTATTGAAGTATAAATGAAACCCAAAAAGAACAGAAATTAAATGAAAAATCAATGCAAACAAACATACAATAGATATTAATGTAAATGAATAAATAAATCTTAAAACGAGTGAAACTTAAATTGAATATCCAAATCAAGCTTGAAACGAACAAAAATCACTACAAACAAGAGTTTGGGTATCGCCTCTTTCTCTCACAGTAAAAGTCTAAAACCTACTGCGTCCTTTGCGCTTTACTGAAAACTATATTCGTCTTGAGCAGTCTTGGAAAGTATAAACAACATCAAATTGAATATTTGATTTATTATGATATTAGTTGGTGAAAGATCCATCAGTTCAATAATTTATTTCACTTTAATTTTATGTTTATTTTCAATGCAGTAAGAACTGGAAAATAAAATATTTATTTTCCATCTTCTGTAACTGTAAAAGTCTTTATTTTCCATCTCTCACTGTAAAAGTCTAGAACCTACTGCGTCATTGGCGCTTTACTGAAAACCAATTTTATTACAAAAATTTTCTTTTGTACTTAATATTGAAAATAAACATTAAAATTATAGTAAAATTTTGAACTGATGAGCTTTCAGCAATTAATATCATTATACATCAAATATTCAGTTTAATTTATTAGTTGTTTCTAAAGTTGTTCAAGACGAATATAATTTTACTACAAACAAGAGTTTGGATACTGACCCCTTCTTTAACTGTAAATAAAAACCAAAAGCCTACTGCCAAAAAACCAACAAAGAGAAAAATCTCAGTGAAAAAAAAAAAAACAAAAACAAACGAGACTGCGGCCAGTGGAGAGAAAAGAAACGACAAATGCAAAACAACGCGGATATTTCACCTGTATCCAAACAATGCGTCTTCAGCACGAAAGAAACAAAAGAGGAACAAGATAAAAAAAACAAGCTAAAACTAAAAAACCAATAAAACCACCACCAAAAAAAATATACAATTGGCGCAAACTGATCCACGTAGGGAAAATATGCTATTATAGAGTTACTTCAGTGAGAACACCAGAGTAACTGAGGAAAAAAAAAAATGGAAATTAATTTGATTATTCTGTTGCGAAATAATCCTTTTATTGGCTATTATTGAAGCAAATCGTTTTTGTCTAGCAGGTAAAACAGTCGCCTGGTGACTAGACTAATTATAATCTTAATTCCCTTATTGACTGTTGATTCACTCTTTAGGAGATTATCATAAATTAGCTCAATATTTACTACTCGTGTCCCTATTTATCGAAAGGTTAGCAAACATATGTTTTTTAATTTCAACGGCTTCTCTCGCCCATTGTATGTACCCCTTATCATTTGAAATAGCTAAGGCCTCATCAAATTTTACAGTGATCTGGTTGAAACCAAATATGTTCTGCTAAAGCTGAAACAAAAGTTTCCGAGGCTTGCTTAATTGTAGGGTTTTTTCTATTGAATTTCGGTATTCAATAAATCTTTCAACAAACTGTTGGTGAGTCCTACCAATATAGAACTTCCCACAAGAACACGGAATGTGATACACCCCACTTACTAAATTTCGCCTGGTTAAATCCTTAACAGAACTAAAGAAACTACCCACTGGCCTCAACGATTGGAAACATGTATCAATCCAGGTACATATGGCAATGAAATGAAACTTTTTGATACATTTAAATCTAAAGACTGAGAATCCCCAATAACCCTAATATCATGTTTAACGCGTCTATTTTCAATTATTTTGTCGTGCTGAAGACGTCTTGTTTGGATACAGGCGAAATATCCGCATTGTTTTGCATTTGTCGTTTCTTTTCTCTCCACTGGCCGCAATATCGTTTGTTGTTTTTTTTTTCACTGAGTTTTTTCTCTTTGTTGTTTTTTTTTTAATGGCTGGGCAGTTCGGTTTAAGATCTTTCAAAAGCCTACTGCGTCATTGGCGCCTCACTGAAAATGAATTATATTACAAATATTTTATTTTCCAGTTCTTACAGCATTGAAAATAAAAACAAAATTAGAGTGAAAACAAATCTTGAACTGATAGATCTTCCAAAAACTAATATAATTATATATCAAATATTCAATTTGTTTTTGTTAACATTTTTCAAGTCTGTTCAAGACACAGATAGTTTTCAGTAAAGCACCAATGACGCAGTAAGTTTTAGACTTTTACAGTGAGAGAAGGAGGCAATACCTAAACTCTTGTTTGTAGTGATTTTTGTTCGTTTCAAGCTTGATTTGGATATTCAATTTAAGTTTCACTCTTTTTAAGATTTATTTATTCATCTACATTAATATCTATTGTATATTTGTTTACATTGATAGTTTATTTAATTTCTGTTCGTTTTAAGTTTCATCTATACTTCAATAGCAAAATATTTTTTTTTCGTTTTAAGCTTCATCTTCATATTCAATCTAAGCATTGTTTGCTTTAAGATATTAAATAAAAAACAAGTTTTTTTGCCTAAAAACAAGGAAAGACGTTAAAACTTAAAACGAACAGAAAATATTAAGGATATTGAAGTGACTTCACCCTCCTCAACGCCACACTCTTTAAGCTGAAGTTTTTTTTTGTTTTAAAAAAAATATATTTTTTAGAAAGTCAAACATTAGAGGAAAGAGCGCGGTGTTGAGGAGGGGACAGTCCCTTTAATATACGGATTAATTTATGTTCTTTTTATGTTTTAATGTCGCTCCTTACTTTCAGTTAAAAAAATTTGTTTTTTTACTTAATTTTTGAACGTTTTTGAATTAATAAAGGTTTTGATATTGGCTCACCATACATGAATAATTAAAACAAAATTTGTATTTTAATGTTACTTTTTCTTGGCTAAATAGCTTTCTTTAAATTTGTTTAATTTTATTTACGAACGATTTTATTAGCAATAAGCATATGTAGCTTATGAATTAAATTAAGCAACTAACTTCTACGCTCATTTAGTTTTAATACGTACATTAAGGGGCTGACCCCCTAGTCAATAACTTGGTCCTAAAGCTAAAGTTAGAATTTGTTCCGAATCTTTAAAAACTACCCTTAATGACCAAGGCCATTAATTAGAATATATAGCTCTTATGAACGTACTAAAAAAAATTTGGCTCAAAGAGCGAGGTATTGACTTGGGGGTGAACCCAGTCATATACGTAATATTTTCTGTCTGTTTAAAGATTTAATGTCGTTCCTTACTTTCATTTGATAAGCTTTTTTTTTATCTAATTTCCCGACTTTTTTCCTTAATAACGATAGAAAATCCGGTGCCCCCTTCATAGAAATGTTCCTTCCCCCGTGACAACTTCCTTCATGGAAAGATCCTCCCATATAACCCCCGACCCACCCACCCACCCCCTCCACCTACCAGAAAAAATCCCCCCTGAAAACGCCTGTCTACTTCCCAATAACCAATACTATATGTTAACATTGGGCAAAGTTCATAACTTTCAGCCCTCCCCCCGGGGACTTCGGTGGATTAAGTCATCCTAAAAGACATAGTTATCATATTTTCGACCATGCTGAACAAAATAGCTATCTCAAAATTTTGATCCACCACTGTGTCGATACGATCACCCCTGGGGAAAAAAAACAAAAAAACAAATAAACACGCATCCGTGATCTTTCTTCTGGCAAAAACAATTTCAAAATTCCACATCTTTGTAGATAGGTGCTTGAAACCTCTACAGTGGGGTTCTCTTATACGCTGAATATGATGGTGTGATTTTCATTAATGTTCTATAATTTTTAGGGGGTCTTTCCCCTTTTTTTCGAAAATAAGCCAAATTTTCTCAGGCGCGTAACTTTTGATTAGTAAGACTAAACTTGATGAAACTTATATATTTGAAATTAGCATTAAAATCTGATTGTTTTGATGTATCTATTGGTATTAAAATTCCGTTTTTTAGAGTTTCGGTTTGCATTGAGCCGGGTTGCTCCTTGCTTACATCGTTACCACGAACTATTTGATTTTGACGGATAATAAAATATTATTATTATTATAGGTAACTAGTGGCAAAGCTAGGCCTACGATATACATAAAACTGAAAAAAGAAACGTACACCCTTTTGTGAGGATCGGAGAATCACCCATCCTTATACCAAATTGAAACTTGTATTGCCCCCCCCCCCCAACAATATGAAATCCACCCCTGAACGTTTCAACTCGATTCCACAGCCGTGAGATAAATTGGATTTGTCATAGCTACAACTTAGGAGACATTCATCTATGAGGAGAAAATATCTTTTCTTTTACCGAATTCTGTGTCCCTCTGCACACATAAAATAGTCTTTTTTTTCTTTCTTTCTTTTTTACCAAGGAAACTTTATCCAAAAGTACGTAAATTTGCAATATTCTTCTTCTTACAAGCTAAAAAAAAGTCTAACGCTGAGCTTGAACCAACAACCCTAAGAATGATGGACAGAGGCTCTGCATACTGGGCTAGCTGGGCTTGTTAGCTAGTTTAACACCTTTGGTGTATTAATGTATGTAAATAAATGGGTTTCTCTTGAATTAAAGACTCTTACCAATGATATTAAATAAGATAATTTGAAAGCTCCATTTAAATAGCTTGATTTATGTAAGATTTATAACCAGTCATACAAAAGTGGTACATATTTAGGCCAAATTTTTCCAAATCTTCGCAAGGGGTCCATCACATCAATCTGGAAGAGCTGAGACAATTTACCCCTTCATTTTAAAGGAAATTAAATAAAAAAAACAAGTTTTTTAAACTGAAAGTAAGGAGCGACATTAAAACTTAAAACGAACAGAAATTATTCCGTATATGAAAGGGCTGTCCCTCCTCAACGCATCGCTCTTTACGCTAAAGTTTTTTATTGTTTTAAAAAATAAAGTTGTCAGACAGAGTTAAACTAGCATGAATAGCGAGGCGTTGAGGAGGGGACAGCCCCTTTCATATACGGACTATTTTCTGTTCGTCTTAAGTTTTAATGTCGCTCCTTACTTTCAGTTCAAAAAACTTGTTTTTTTTATTTAATTTCTGATCGTTTTTTAGTTAATGCAGCTTTTATTTGCATAAAAATTTTACTTTTCTTTTACTAAATCGATGTCTTTACAAATTAACATACGTAACTAATTTCTATATTCTTATATTTTTCTTCTGGCAAAAAATACAAAGTTGCAGATTTTTGCAGAAATGGGCTTGAAACCTGTGTAATAGGGTTTTCTGATACGTTGAATCTGACGGTGTAATTTTCACTAAAATTCTTTCACGTGTAGGGGATGTTTCCCCCTCTTTAAAAAATCGAGTAAATTTTCTCAGGCTCGTAGCCTTTGATGAGTAATACTAAACTTAATAAAATTTATATATTTAGGATCAGCATTATAAACACATTCTTTTGATACATTTATTGACATCAAAATTTCGTTTTTAAAAGTTTCGATTACTATTGAGCCGTATCGCTTGTTTTTTTATTGTTTTTTTTTTATTACCTATATGTTATTACTTATATGAAGGGGTTCTCCCCGTAGTCAATACCACGCTCTTTGCGTTAAATGTTAAAAAAAATTTTGATTCACAAACCCCTGAATCACAAAGGCCGTTTAATTAGAATAGATAGCTCCTTTGAAAGCACTAAAAAAAAACTGTAGCGTAAAGAGCGAGGTATTGACTTGGGGGAGAACCCCCTCACATACGTTATAATTTCTGTTTGTTTTAAGTTTTAATATTCCTTCTTACATTTCAGTTGAAAAAACTTGTTTTTTTTATTTAACTTCTCATCGTTTCTTAAATAATGCTTGGAAATCCGGCGCCCCCTTCATAGACATGTCCCTTACCCCAAAGAAACATCCTCCACGGAAATATTCTCCAGAGTAACCCCCTCCTCTAGCCCCCCCTTCCAGAACAAATCCTTCCTGAAAATGGTTGTATACTTCCCAATAACCAATAAATAATGCTGGCAAGTCCGGCGCCCCCTTCATGGCAATTTTCCTTCCCCCATGAAAACTTCCTTCATGGAAAGATCCTTCCATATAGCCCCCGACCCTCTCCTTCCCCCACCTACCAGAAAAAATCTCCTCTGAAAAAGTCTGTATACTTCCCAAAAACCAATGCTATATGTTAACATTGAGTAAAGTTCATAACTTTCAGCCCTCCCCCTGGGGACTTTGGGGGATCATGTCATCCTAAAAGACATTTTTATCATATTTTCGACCATGCTGAACAAAATGGCTATCTCAAAATTTTGATCGGGTGACTTTGGGAAAAAATGAGCGTGGGAGGGGGCCTAGTTGCCCTCCATTTTTTTTGGTCACTTAAAAAGGGCACTAGAAATTTTAATTTCCGTTCAATTGAGCCCTCCCACGTTTTTATTGGACCACTGGGTCTATACTATCACCCCTGTAAAAAAAAACAAAAAAACAAAAAACAAACAAATAAACACGCACCCGTGATCTTTCTTCTGGCAAAAAATGAAAAATTCCAAATTTTTTTAGATAAGAGCTTAAAAACTCTAAAGATGTGTTCTCTGAGACAAGGTATATTTATGTGTAACCCTTGTTAAGACTCTATGTCTTTGAGAGGGTCGTTCCCCCTTATTTCAAAAAGCCACCACATATTTTCAGGGGTGTAACTTTTTATGGTCAGGACTAAACTTGATGAAAAATATATATTTTAAATAAGCATTGAAATTTGATTCTCTCGATGTATCAATTGGTACCAAAAACCCGTTTTCTAGAGTTTCGGTTACCATTGAGCCGGGTCGCTCCTTACTTACAGTTCGTTACCACGAACTGTTTGATATTTATTCATTTATATTATTACTTGTTGTATGTTTTTTGCTATGACTGTTTATTTAATTGCTGTTCGTTTTGGGTTTCATTTATTTTTTAATAGTAATTTCTGGTCGTTTTGAGTTTAAATTTTAACCGATATTTGTATCTGCTGACCTTAACTTTAAAATGACCTTTACTTTTCTTTGAAAAACTTATTTTTCGGAAAGTTCTTTTAATTAATCTAAGAAGAAATGGAAAGGTCACTGAATAAAACTATACCAGTTAAGAGAGGAGCCAGGCAAGGTGCAATTGCCTCACCTTGTTAGGTCAATAACCATGTCCTAGAAGCTCAGGACCAGCGTGAGATGTATTGAGTTCTATCTGGCATCAATGTCTCCTTAGTCACTTATGCTGATGACATTCTTAACATCAGCCAAACTTGGGGAAAAATTGCTGAAATTTTCCAAAAACTGCAACCAGAATACTTAAAATCTGGTCTTGAATTTAATACCGAAAATTCCGACGTAGTCCTTTCTAACTGGAAATTGTTCACTGCTTTCTAACTGGAAAAAAGCTCACTTCCTCATGAAATTGTACTTGGGAATTCGAAGATCCACCCTTCTGACCAAATCGTTTACCTTGATATTCCCATTGGAAATACCATTTCTCACACTCGTCATCTCCTAACAGAAGGCATCAAACGCTGTTAAGCTTCATTTCAATCACCATTATCTTACAACACTGTACAACACTGTTGCTCTCTCCCACACCCTCTACATTGCACCCTTCTGAAAGATTTCCATTTTGCAAAATACTTACTGAGATATCCAATTTGGACACACAATTCAAAGCTCATCAATAGTCTCATCGCAATTCAATAATCTGTGCATAGCAAATCCTACTATAGCCATTGCTAAACTTAGGAAAAAAAACACAATTAAAAGATTTCAGGACATGCTTGGAGCCGACTTCTTCAACTCTAGTTACGTTGTCAGGTATAGTGATATTTCTATTATTATATATTATTATATTGATAACAGGTATAGGTATAGTGCTGTATAGTGATATTTCTATTATTATATATTATTATAGTGATATCAGGTATAGGTATAGTGCTGTATAGTGATATTTCTATTATTATATTTCTATTATTATATATTATTATAGTGATATCAGGTATAGGTATAGTGCTGTATAGTGATTTGTTTTTGCTCTTTGTAGTTCTGTATGTATTTTTTTATTTATTTATTTTTTATGTATATTTTATTTTTGTATGAAGACGGATTTTCAATAAATAATAATAATTCAAAGAATCTAATTCCATTTTTATTTTGTTTAGTACTTTAAAATTAGCTATTGAAAGCATTCTTGCACCCTGAACATCATAGGCTCTTATCCAAAATCCTCCAGATTTTCATAAAACAATCTCTGACTAGCATAAGGTAAGGTGAGGATTGTATTAAATGACATTGAAAGCAATTCAAAACAGTAACTGTCTGATTAGATTAGGTTTAAAATACTCACAGACATTCTTGTTTAATTAATTATATCTTAGACTTCAAAACATAGTTTCTTACTTAAAAACTAGACTTAAAAAATATAAATAAAAAATCAATTTCTGGTTCATGTGGGTAAATCAAACAGTGGCTCAAAGCTTAATTTGCCTAGATGCCCAAATATTGGGCCCTGTCTGAATTTTTTGTTCTTTTTTTACAAGCTAAGGAACAGACAAAAAAAAAAGGTATGTGTATGATAAATGCCCTACTGCTGAAGTTGTTCATTCATTGATGCAGTATGGAACTGTTTGTTTTCGTTTGTTTCTTTCATTTTAGCATGCAACAATACGAAAAGAAGTGACAGAATAGATGGAAATTTTTAAATTGGGCTATATATTTGCACATTAGGGGGGGAGAGGTAAAGTATTTGGACAGTGTGAAGTTAAAAAACAATTCTTACTACATAATATGCACAATAATTGTACCTAACACATTAGGCATGCAGACCTCCTAAACTTTACCCCAACCCTCCCCTCTAATGTGCAAATATAGACTATAGCCCAAATTTGCTTCTAAAGTATTATATTTTCATTTTACTTTGGATTAGATAGATAGATAGATATATTTCTCAGAAAAGCCCCATTGATATTACAAGTACAAGAAAAGACATAAAACATAACAAGTACAAACACTTTTGAAAATAACAGTACAATAGAAAACCCTCCCTATGTCTCACCCCCACATTCACAAAATTTCCCAAATTTTTAATACCGTAGCCACTTTGCAATTACTTCGTATTTTATTTTCTAGACAAATTCTATGCAAAACATCCCTCCCAAAAATTTCCCTTCTAAGTAGCTTCAGTTCTTCACAATAACCCATAAAATGTTCTGAATCTTCAGACTCCCTACACATTGGACAAGTGAAGGGACTACTCTGCATCTTAACCCTCCCTAAATACTTTCTTCCTCCCCCCAAGCGGCATAAAATTCTCCCTTACTGGTAAAACACTTTAAAAGTATCTTTTTTGAGCCCAAATTTTAGATATATTTCTTCTCCCCATGTTTCTTTAATTTTTTCATATATTCCAAAGGATTGTGACTTAACCTTGTCTTCTTGCCAAACCTGGATCTCTTGATCTTGTAGCACTTTTTCCATAGCTTTTGCAGTCAATCCCGTTTCCACCCCAGGTCCAATACCATCATTCCACCAGCCTTATAGCCCACAATCGTCTAGTTTACTCTTCATTTGCACAGGCCAAGAATCTTTTCTTTTATCCAATAGCATATATGATGAAAGCATTTTTTGTTAACCGATAATGTGGAATAACAATAAGTTTTTCCCAATAACCTACCATGCGTACTAACCGATTATTTCGTAAGCTAAAAAGACCCAGGTCACCCTTTATAACAATGCTATTAAAATTTTTATCTTACCCTATCAATCTTTTGAAATAATGAAGCTGCGTCCTCTCCATTTCCACCCCCCTTTCGTGTCCCCACATCTCTGCCCCATAATGTATAGCATGTTCTATTCTATTCGCAGAAATACGCTTTTGTAGCTTGATACCCTTTACTCCAATATCGTTTATACAACTCTTTAAAAATAAGCGAGCTAAACCTTTAACATTACTCGACACTAGAGCTACATTTGTTGTCCATTTACCATTTGAAACAAGCCTACCTCCTGGGTAACCATACTCCTACAGTACTTTCGTGCTTACCCTCGTGTGATTAAAATCTTCTTCTGATGTCTTCGCACCCCTTGCAAAAACCAATACTGCTGACTTCTCTGGATTAAAAACCAGGCTCTTTTCCTTAAAATACTGCTCTACACTCTCTGATGCAAGCTGCAGATTCTCTCTACTATTTGGTAATAAAGCTATCATTGGCATACAAAAGTGCAGAAATTTGTTTTTATCAAATAATTACAATTTATTTACTTTCCTTTTCCTTAAATAGCTGTCAATGTCATTAATATACAACGAAAAAAACTTCGGTGACAAAGTACAACCTTGTTCAATCCCTAACCTGCTAAATATTTCTCTTGATGTTTCCTTACCAACCCGCACTACAAACTTTACCATTTATTGTTGCACTGTTTCATTAGGATTCAGCATCAGAGAAACATATTAGAAGAACATTAGTTAGGGCATATATCATATAAGTACCAAAAAAAACTCTTACTCTGCTTGATCAATGCTGTAGCTCCTTCAAGATAACAAATGTTCAAAATGGCAATATGGTATTTGTCAATAAAAGCTGGGGCTTCTATCTGTGCCTGTTGAGGCAAAAGAGAATATGCTTCTTCAATAAATTCTTTAGTCTTCTTGTATGCCACCCTAAAGCAAAAGAAACACATAAACATTAGCAAATTTATAAATTAAAAAAGGGGAGTTGGATTGATACCAAATTGTTTCATGATGCAAATCTCACTTAAAAGTGTAGCACAACTCTCAGCTGCTTAAGTAATGTAGATGGGCACATTTCCACCATCTAGAATCAAAATATATACAAAATAAAATAATACATAATACAAAATAATACATTTGACAGAAACAAGTTTTAGGGTGTAAATAAAATATTTGCCTGTGTCTTTTAACCAACAAAATTTATGCAAGAGATTTTTATGCTACTGAACAAGGGTGATGAACAGAAAATAGGAAATGTCAAAAAACAGGCAAGCAAATTTTGGTGATGGATGCAAGAATCTTGAATATCCATCTTGATAAGCTACATCTACAGCTCCCAACCCTTGTGTACAGATATCAAAGTGGTGATGTCAAAATGACTTATAAGCTTTTGAATGTTGATTCCTCCTGTCAAAAGCCATTTCAGTTTAATGAATCCTCCAAGACAAGAGGGCATAGCAAGAAGTTGTCCTGGAAGAAGGCAGATACCAAAGCCTGCAAACCCCTAATTATCCAATAGAATGATTGCCCATTAGAATAATCTTCCTGTCATTGCTCCCTCCATTGATGCCCTTAAAATTGGTGTTGACAAGAATTAGTCTATTAAACCATGGAAGACAAAGTGGAATACAATCGAGTCAATGGCTCCCTGTCATCACTGACAGTCAACTCTACAGGATTTTTCCTTATTTTGCTGGTCAATGCGATTTAACCTATAGGTATAAAGGAAAAAACATTTGGGTATATGTGTAGAATTGGACTTATTCAAGAGGAGACATGCTAGATCAAAAAGTAAGATATTCTCAGATAGTTAATTCTATGCTTATTTCCATGATTTGGTTTATCCTTTTGACAATTCATTCCCAGGCCCCTTTAATGGTCTCATTTGGTCTTAAGTTAAGTAGAAAAAAAGTAACAATGATTTGTTAAAACTAATCCAAAATAGACAAAAATGGTGGAAAACTGTGAAATACAATTCATTGATACTTGGTACATATTATAAAGTTAGAATTCCATTATTTTTGGGTAGTTTTTGTATAAAGCCTACAGCTATATGAAAACATTGGTTAGAAGGGGGGGTGAGAATAAATTGTCAAAACGCAGACAAAACTATAAAAACTTGTATAAAATTACCAATCTAAAAATTTGTCTCTTTTGTTCTAATATGTCTGCTTCTCAGAAGGCCCAATTACCAATATTACCAAGGTTTTGTTCAAATATGTCTGCTTCTGAGAAGGCCCAATTACCAAGGCTTACTTTTTGTCAATTAAAAATCTGCTTTATTGATGTATTGAAAATCTTGAAATGAAGCTTGAAAATACAAGGGAAACAACATCTTATTTAATAATTCTGAAGGGGATTTATTTTGTAAAAAAAATTGAAAAGTATGGATAAAAATGGGGAAAACAAGGAATTATGATTCGTTAATATGCATTATAGATTCGTTAATTATAGTAATTATTCGTAATTATATTCGGATCGTAATTATGCGATTCGTAATTATAGATCGTTAATAGAATAATAGATTCATTCAGCATCCGCCAGTGAAGGTCACATATATTTTGTAAAGGATTAAATCTTACGCAATTACCTGAAGGCATTCAAATATCGGAGATTAGATTTTTTTTGACTGGATTGGATTTGGCATTTGAAGAAAGATTTTGAACACTTGCACTGTTGGAAACCGGGGGGCCGTACTTGTTTACGAAATAGAGCTGACAAAAAGCATTCAAAATGCAAAATCAGTTTTGGCAGGGATAGAATCAAAGTTGCAGGACTTTGCCATAAATCAAGTAAAGACATCCCAAGAAATCGCAGAAATTAAGAGTGAATTAAAGGAGTCACGTAAGAGAAATTTTAGATTGGAAAAGGAACTAAAACAAACCAATCTTATGTTCTATGGTATGCCGCATCCAAATAATCTGAACTCTAAACTAAGCGAGGACGTTATAGTATGTATTAAGAATTCTGTGTCCAACCTTTCACTATCAAAAAATGAAATACGAGATGCTCTTCGACTGAGAGGACCCTCGAACCCCCGCCCTATCCTTGTTAAATTCACAACCAAAATGACTTGTGATGCTGTCCTACGTAATGCTAAACTGTTTAAAAGAAATGGGATTTCAGTCACCCCAGACTATACACCAGAGGAACGGGAGGCCCGAAAAGCATTAAGACCCCTGATAACCCAAGCTATAAGTGAAAATAGAGCATTGAAATTGCGTCGTACAAAAATTTACATAGACGACCAGATTTTTTCTTATGATTTTGATAAAAAAAAGGTCGTGGAGGCTGCAGAATCGGCAAATGGTCAGCAACCGACCGGAGTTGATAGTTCAAAAAGGGATTCTATTCCTCGTCAGGCCTACATACGATCCCCATCAAGTGATAGAGACTCTTGTTCGGACATAGAAAGTAGTAACGCTAGCGATAGTGATGCAACTGTCTACAAAAGGCCAATGACTACTGCGGATCCTGCCACATCAGGAGGAAGCCGGCTAAACGAAGGGTCAGTAAAAGGGAAAAGAACTTTAGATTCTATTATAAGCCCCAATGATGACCACAAACAATGGAAAAGAAGTGTAAGAACGAACAGTGGCTCAAAAATGGACAAAAAACCGAAAAACCGGTCGTCACAGATGCCTCACGAAAAGCCACCATTCGTGTTTACTGGATAGGATACAAGCCATATACAAAAACTGTCCTTAGTCACATGGAAAATACAAGGTTTAAGAAACAAGAGAGAGTTGTGTTTAAATAATTCATTTTTGACAGCAATGGTGACTTTTTTTGTAGAGACATGGTTGTTGCCAGAGGAACATGTTATAGTGCGTGGATAGGAAGTTGTTTGGAGTGGACAGGGCTACATCGCCAAACTATAGATACTATGGAGGAATAGTTCTAATAGTTGTAAAGATTGACATGTTCAAAAATTTGCGTCGTCTGTCAAGTAAATCTGAAAACTTGATTTGGTTACGCGGAAAGTTTCTGGAAAAATGGTTTATTTTTGGATTTGTATATGTTTCCCCAGAAAATAGATCATACTGTATTGAGGATACATGGTATATATTAGAGGAAGAGTTGAGTTTAGTGAAATCTTATTACCCAAGTGATTTAGTTTTTCTAGCAGGTGATTTTAACGCATATACTTCCGTACAACAAGAATTAAATTTAGATTTTGTTTCAGACGAAGATGACCTTTTATTTGAGATGATACCTTCACTTTACCTTATCCCACGAAGTAGCTAGGATCCACAAAGAAGAATTAATTCATGGGGGAGGAAGCTGCTTGCATTGTGCGGAGGTCATGGGCTAGCGATTGGGAATGGTAGATTTGGAGAAGATGGTGATTTGGGTGAGTACACTTGCGTTTCTGAACCTTGTTTTAGTTTAATTGATTATGTATTGGTGGACACGGGACTTGAGGCTGAATCTCTTAATGTAAAAGTAATCCATCAGTCTGGATCTGATCATTTCCCACTTAAATTAGAATATAAGATGAAAGAATATGGACGTAGAAGGTCAACAATGAATCAAAATAGGATACTGGCTAAAGATAAAGGTGAAAGAAAAAACAAGCCGAAAATTCCGCCCCGGATTTATTGCAAATGGTCGAAAGAACAATGGCTATCTGTACAAGAGGCTTTTCTTAGTGAACCAGTACAAGAGATTATTTGAAAAAAACTACGTTTTCTAAAGAGTTAAAGAGGCTGAGTTACAAGGTCGAACCTTAAAACGTACAGGGATTAGGAGGCACAGTTGGGGGCTGCCGCCCCCAAACCCCCGCTTTCGCAGCCTTTAAATAAAAAAAGAAAGTTTTTTTAAACTGAAAGTAAGGAGCGACATTAAATCTTAAAACGAACAGAAATTATTCCGTATGTGAAAGGGGCTGTGCCCTCCTCAACGCCTCGCTCTTTACGCTAAAGTTTTTATTGTTTAAAAAAAGAGTTGTGAGAAAGTCAAACTTTAGCGTAGAGAGCGGGGCGTTGAGCAGGGAACAGCCCCTTTCATATAGGCCTACGGAATAATTTCTATTCGTTCTAAGTTTTAATGTCGCTCCTTGCTTTCAGTTTAAAAAAAACTTTCTTTTTTTATTTAAAGGCTGCGAAAGCGGGGGTTTGGGGGCGGCAGCCCCCAACTGTGCCTCCTAATCCCTGTACGTTTTAAGGTTCGACCTTGTAACTCAGCCTCTTTAACGCTTTAGAAAACGTAGTTTTTTTCAAATAATTTCTGCACGTTTTTGTACAGTTTATTACTTATTATTGCTTGACTAACTCTTAGATGTTAGCCCCCAACTGTGCCTTCTAATCCCTGTACGTTTTAAGGGTCGACCTTATAACTCAGCCTCTTTAACTCTTTAGAAAACGTAATTTTTTCAAATAATTTAAAAAAGAAACTGAGTTTCTTTTTTAAAATTTAAGTTCAGTATATAAAAAATTAGCTTTGACGATGAATCGAACCCGTGATTTCCGACTGAGAGTCAAGAGTCTCGACCGCTGCACTAAAAAGACACAATTATAATTGTTTTTTAGTAAAGTGTATCTATCTTTTAAAGCAAGCAAATCCCCATAAAACTTGATATTTGTTTTTTGGAAAACAGGGAAGGAGTGATCAGATTGAGCTGAAATTTCTAGGATAAGCTCCCAAGCCCCAGGAAAAGTTATCCTCTAAATTTCAGCCCGATCAGACAACGTTAAAGGGGGGTTGTGGCGGGAAAAATTAACATGGGCTTTTATAGGAAAACGAGGTTTTTCGTAAATGTAAATTCGGGGGATAATTTTTTCGGTCTGAAAATATCAAAAGACCCTAAAAGGTCGAATTCTGCTTCGAATGAGTCCTCATTCACCCGGATCAGTTTCCAACTGTGGCCTGTAGACGTGGATAACATAAAAAAAAGAGAAATGAAGTTTAACTGGCTTTATTTGGTTTTTTGAAAACTGGGAAGGAGTGATAGGATTGAGGTGACATTTTTAGGACAAGCTCCCGGGCTCTCGAACAACTTAACCTTTAAGTTTCAGTCCGATCAGAAAACATCAAAGGGGGGCTGTGGTGTGAGGGTCGAAACTTCTGGCCCAGTTTACCCCATGAAGATAAATTCGGAGGAGGATGAAATTTTGCACGTTTCTTAGTTTGAGCTTGGGCTACAAAATGCAATCACCGCCGTCTCTCTGCGGCCTCTAGGACCTGAAATCGCTTAACATTGTGGTGGGTCGCCTCTTTAGAGGCACAAGTGTGCCTCCTTGATAAAGTCGGAGGGGGGTGAAATTTTGCACGTTTCTTAGTTTGAGCTTGGGCTACAAAATGCGATTACTGCTGTCTCTCTGCGACCGCTAGGACCGGAAATCGCTTGCGGGCTCTTATAGGAAAACGAGCCCGCGTTTTCGCGGGCTAGCCCGCTTGTAGCGGGTTCTTATAGGAAAACGAGGTTTTTCGTAAATGTAAATTCGGGGGATAATTTTTTCGGTCTGAAAAAATCAAAAGGCCCTAACAGGTCGAATTCTGCTTCGAATGAGTCCTCATTCAACCGGATCAATTGCCAACTGTGGCCTGTAGGCGTGGCTAAGAAAAAAAAAAGAAATGATGCTGAATTTTAAGTGGCTATATTTGGTTTTTTGAAAACAGGGAAGGAGTGATCGGATTGAGCTGAAATTTCGAGGATAAGCTCCCGGGCCCTAGGAAAGCTTAACCTCTAAATTTCAGCCCAATCGGACAACGTTAAAGTGTAATTTGCTCTGTTGCAATTTTTCTATTTTCATATTTTTTGTGTGTATATGGCTCTTGGGCTTTTTGAAATACACAATCTATCTATCTATCTATCTATATAAGATTCATCAACTTTAGTGTCAGAAAATCAGACCATCAGATTCAGCGCAACAGAGAAGCCTCCTGTAGAACTTGTAGAACTTTCAAGCTCCTATGCAAATTTGTTTTTGCCAGAATTAAGATCATGGATGAGTGTTTTTTTTTTTTTTTTTTTTTTTTTTTTTTTTTTTTTTTTTTTTCAGGAATGATCATATCTAAATAATTGTCCTAGAAAACTAGGGCCCTTTTATGAAGGTAACTACCCCTTTCCCACGCCCCTTTTTTCCAGATTTATCTGGTCAAAATTTTCAGATAATGATTTTGTTCAGTATAGTTGAATGATCCAATGTAGCTTTGTTGGCCTCAGGCGGCTTGGGGCTGTGGTGAGTTGTTAGTAGTAGTAGTAGTAGTAATAATAAAAGTTTAAGGTTCTATCCACACATAATAATCGAAAATTGATTTTTCAGTGTTTTCTGCGAAATAAGGAAAAAATCCTGGAGAGCCACTGGTAAGTTAAATACAGTTTATTTCTTTCTGTATATTATTCAGTCAATTTTGCTGTAAAGTTGTGCAGACATTGTCCAGTAGAAGCATGATATAAAAAAATAAATATTTACGGTTTATCCTGGTTCTATTTACAGGACCTCTGCACTCAATATTTTAGGGGTAGTATTGACTGATCACTGGTCTGACTGGTTACAAGGTTTTCTGGGCAGTATTTCAATCCTATGAATAGAATTCTTGAAAATAACAACTTTTAGACATTAGTGGGTACATAACCAAGTGAAAGATAACCCGGATCCGAAGTAGATGAGTAAATTCAAAGAAATAGCAGGATATATAATTTTTTTTATATACCATTATATGATGACGAAGTACTGGTGCGTTAAAGCATTTGTTGTGGTGGGTCACTGAAATTCTTTCGGCGGTGCGGCACCGGTTTTTACGTGGTTTTGGGGACTACATGGAAGAAAAGCAATACACATTATGAATTACTTATTGTTAGCAGATTAGTTCTAGAAGAAAAGTCAGCCATGTTAGATTTTTATTTTTCTAGGAACTCTTTGGGTTCTAAACTGCAACTTTAAAGTAATATCTGATCAGCCATGTTAGATCTTGGCTTTTCAATCAACTAATAACTCTTTGGGTTCTAAACTGCAACTTTAGAGTGATATCTGATCTCTTTGTTCTTTACTAGGTTGCCCCAAAGATGGCAACTCTTGAACTCTGAAATTTGCACAACCTGATGGCGGATTTTGCGACTTGGAAAGAAAATCTTCAATCACTTTCTATGTTTTTCTGTGGATGTAGATGAATAGTTATGACTTTCCATTCGAATTTCCGCGAACTTGAAGGTGAATCCAGACAGATTGTGGAGAGTAAAGCTTGAAATCACATTTTTAGTGTAATATTCGAGCAGTTCGAAGAACATGGAAAGACATGGCCACATTTTTCAAAGAAATTTTTTGTGGCACAAATGAAAAGGGCTAGTTCCTGTTCCGAAGTGCATGTAAGGTAAATAGTGGCCCTGAAACTTTTTGATTTTTCCTGGCGTAAACTTTTGATTTTGAACTGTAGGAGGCTAGAAAGGGTTTGGACCTTAAATTTAATTATTTGAAAAAAACTACGTTTTCTAAAGAGTTAAAGAGGCTAAGTTACAAGGTCGAACCTTAAAACGTACAGGAATTAGGAGGCATAGTTGGGGGCTGCCGCCCCCCAAACCCCCCGCTTTCGCAGCCTTTAAATTTAAAAAAAAAGTTTTTTAAACTGAAATTAAGGAGCGACATTAAATCTTAAAACGAACAGATATTATTCCGTATATGAAAGGGACTGTGCCCTCCTCAACGCCTCGCTCTTTACGCTAAAGTTTGACTTTCTCACAACTCTTTTTTTTAAACAATAAAAACTTTAGCGTAAAGAGCGAGGCGTTGAGGAGGGCCTCGTAAATGTAAATTCGGGGGATAATTTTTTCGGTCTGAAAATATCGAAAGGCCCTAACAGGTCGAATTATGCTTCGAATGAGTCCTTATTCACCCGGATCCGTTGCAAACTGTGGCCTGTAGGCGTGGCTAAGAAAAAAAAGAAATGAATTTTAAGTGGCTATATTTGTTTTTTGGAAAACAGGGAAGGAGTGATCGGATTGAGCTGAAATATCGAGGATAAGCTCCCGGGCCCTAGGAAAGCTTAATCTCTAAATTTCAGCCCAATCGGACAACGTTAAAGGGGGGCTTTGGTGGGAGGGTCGAAACTTCCGGCCCAGTTTACCCGATGAAGATAAAGTCGGAGGATGATGAAATTTTGCAAGTTTCTTAGTTTGAGCTTGGGCTACAAAATGCGATTTCCGCCGTCTCTCTGCCACCTCTAGGACCTGAAATCGCTTAACATTGTGGTGGGTCGCCTCTTTATAGAGGCACAAGTGTGCCTCCTTGATAATGAGCCAGTTAAGGTCTGATATGAAATTACCGAAAACAATTGAAGTAGTTTAAAGGCTGATGGGAATCGTAAGTAATGTTCATACCTCTATGAAATCAAGAAAAGAAAAACAGAATGCTTTTTTGACCAAGAGTTTAAAGAAAGTTGTTCTAAACTGAATAATATAATCATTGAATTAAAAACATTCTTGTTAGATTAAGAGAAAAAAAATTTTGCGCGAAAAGAAGAGAGTCAAGCAAGAAAAAAGCATAAAAAAATAATTAAAAAGAAAGAATACTGATTTCAGCAACAGGCAGCTTTATGTAATAGTTTTAAAGAAAGCAGAAGCCAAGAGTTCTGGAATAAGTTGAAAAATATGTCATCCAATAAACAAAGAAACGATTCCCTGAAAATTCCACCACCGGAAACATGGCCATCTTATTTTCAATCACAACAGAAAGATGCAGAAAAAACGAACAACACACTAGAGGAAAGGATAAAGCAAGCAGATTGCGAACAAGGACCTTTCCCTCTTAGAGAAACAGATTACGCCCTCTTTGAACCCATTACCCCAGAAGAAATCAATGATTCACTGCAAAAAATGAGAGGGGGCTCAGCACCTGGGCTAGACGGAATCCCAGTTAAGATATTTAAATCGATAAGGAATATCATCATCCCCGTGTTAACATCATTGTTTAACCTAGTAATATATACGACACATTGGCCACTAACTTGGAAGACCTCACTCGTATTTTCCCTATTTAAAAAAGGTAGCCCCGCCGTTCATGAAAACTATAGACCTATAAGTCTCTTAAACAGTGGGGGAAAAATTTTGGACAAACGGCTTGGTAAATGGATGGAGGTGAATAGTATTCTAAATGAAGAACAAGGTGGATTCAGACCGGGATATTCGACAGTGGATCGAGCATTCATTTTAAATGCAATGATACAAAAATATTCTAAAGGAAATAGTAAATTATACGCTGCACTTATGGACCTACAGAAAGCGTTGGATAACGTAGATAGAATTTTGTTGTTTGAAGCTTTGAGTGAAATTGGATTACCACATCAGTTTATGAATATGATAGCTTTGATGTATTCATGGACTAAAAGTTTTGTGAAAATTCCGCAACAGGGTGTCTCTTCCTCTTTTCCTGTAAGTAAGGGAGTTTTACAGGGAACTACTTTATCTCCAAAATTATTTTGTATATTTATTAATGATATAGTGCAATTTTTCCAACGCCAATGGGCACCAACACTTCGTCTTGGAAATTTGAATCTTTCAATGTTGCTTTTCGCAGATGACATAATTTTACTGACTGATTCTGAGAAGAATCTACAGTCCCTACTGAATATCCTAGCAGAATATCTGCAGAAAAAGAAACTGAAGGCTAATGTATCAAAAAGCCAAATATTGATATTTAACAAAAAGCAGCCAGAGCTACCCCCTAAGTTTTATTTGGAAGGTCAAATTTTAAAAATAGAAGAGAAAGCAACATATTTTGGCTTTACAGTAACTCGAAATGGTAAATGGACACAACATATATCAGCAACTACGACAAAAGGGAAAAATGCACTTTTCGGTATTTACAGAAGCAACGTTACAACAGGAATAAGCGATCTCAGCCTTCATAAGCATATATTTATCACAAAAGTTTCACCCATACTGCATTACAGGACAGAAATTTGGGGCTACCAGACTGCACAAGGATTAGAAACTCTACAACTACAATACTACAGGCATGCATATTGGCTGTGTAAAACAACTTACTCTCTAGTATTGAAAGGTGGCCTAGGCATCTACAGTTTAAAAATACATAGAAAGATACAGATGATCAAGTTTTGGCTCAAAATCCTGAATTTACCCAAGGAAAGACTTATTTTTACTGCTTATAAAGATCTTCTCACCCAAAAAATTAAAACCACTTGGACAGCACAGATCAGAAAAATACTACAGGAAACAGGCTTTTCAGACGCGTGGAATGGAGGACAGGGACCACTGGACCAAGAAAACTTCATAAAGGAATTCCAAGCAAGATTGCACGACCAGGAAATTCAACTTTGGTGGACAGCTTTAGATAAGTCGACTAGTCTTACTTTGTATAGATATAAAGCGGATTTATGGACAGGAGACATATTTGAAGCTGGGATTACCTAGTAAGTATATGAAAACGTGGATTCAGCTTCGAGCCAATTGTCTACCAATACAAGGAAAAGAAGTTTGGAAAAATAGAGAAGGTCCAGAAACGCAGCATACTTGTCTAAAATGTGGTGAGATTGGATTTGGGCTGGGTCATTTCCTCCTGTGATGCCGGCGGCTTTCTCACATAAGGGGAGAAATTTTGAAAGAGGGTAATGATTGGCTACTTTGGAGGATTTTAAGTTCAGATTCACCACAGACAGTAGTAAGTGTGGTAAATTTTGCATTGAAAGGTATGAATGTTGATTAAGAGGATAGTGATTTTAGTATGTCTTCATTTTATTTATCCTTTTTCTTTTCTTTTCTTTTTTGTTTTGTATATGGCTGTAAAAAAGCTTTGATAATACATTATTATTATTATTATGGAACAAATAAGGAATTATGCATATCAAAAAGTAAGAATTCCATCATTTTTTGGAGTTTTATTTATATGTTTTTATTTTATATTTACTTTATTTATTTATATATATTTTCTTCAACATTTTTATTTATAGGAAATTTTGCTTATTATGGAATGACTCTTGCCTCTCCTATTTAATATGGATCATGTGGCTGACTTTGGAAAGATTCAAAGAAAGGCCATACATAGAGGAGTGGAAAGTCTTGACTCTCCTGCAAGATTAAGAAAAATTAAGCTACCATCACTAGTTTCTAGAAGAAAAAGGGGAGACCTGATCCTGACTATGAAGTTATTAACCAATGATAACTCTCCATCTTATTGTCCACTATACACCCAGGAGAAGACAAGAGGCCATTCATTGAGGCTATTTTGGAAGAGAGCCCAGATGTGCACAGCTACTACTTCTTCTTACATAGAATTCTGTCCTACTGGAATTTACTGATTGATGAAACAGTAACAGCCCCACAACCAATGCCTTCAAATGTGGTGTTGACTGGCAGATGCAACCATGGAAGACAGAGTGGGGTGCAGTTGAGTCTGTCATTGCTCATCAATGCCATTGCAGGATTTACCAGTAAATTTGTAGTTTATAACATAATTTAGCTAGGAAGAAAGTGAATATATCACTTAATGCCTTTTTTTATACTCTTTGATAATTCAATAATTGCCTGGGGTAAATTACATTGTAAGCCCCTAAAGGTCTAAAATAGTTCAATACAGCCCATAATAACCAAAAGTTGAAAGATGTTTCTAGAAAATAACTGGCTAGGGATAACAAATTGTATATGTAGCTGATATGTAGCCTAGAGAAGTTTTATATGAGTTCAAAAGAAAATGAACTGTGCAACACATTGCAATATTAGTGCCCATTTGTTGTTCTGCTTGTTTATATTTGTATGTTTCTTATTTGGTGCTATTTTTGTTGTTATTTTTCCTTTTATTACTTGGCCAGTGACATTATGTCTTTTTAGTAGGAAATAAAGTTTATTCATAAATAAAGTCATACAGATAACTTTTTATACCTCACTCTATTACAGAGTAAATATGAATAAAGTCATACAGAAAAATAGAAAATTCTAAAGTCACCTGCATGAATTTTTTTTTATTCTATATAATTAAAGAAAACATAACACTGTCTTATACTTGACTTTAAACTGCTTTCTTTACAGTGGTAATTGACAATATTCTATTTTTCAAATACAGAAACAATTATCTATAATTTTGAATGTAGGTTACCAACATTTTGGGGCCCCATTAAGGGCTAAAAATGAAATTTCCTCCAGAAACAGTTTTTGAACTAAGACTCACTTTCATCTTAGTTAAATTATGTTGAGAATGGCATATTTACCAATTTACCTTAGCTGCAGGGCAATGGAATTTAAGATAATAGTCTATAGCCCAAAGCTATATGAGACCATTATAGGCCCTGCGGGTGAATTGTCAACAACAAGAACAAAACTACAAAAATGAGCATAAAATTAACAATTGAAGAATGTATTTCACTATATGTTTTTTAGAAATGTATTTTTAAACTCTTGGTCACTACAAGCTATTTTAAGCCCTAGTAAGGGCTTAAAATAGAACTTATATCAGAAACAATTATTATATTTGGAAAGAGCATAAAAAAGAGCATCAAGTGATGTTCTCACTTTCTTCCTGGCTAAATTATGATATATAAAATAGTATAGATTTGCCCTGTTTTTTTTGGTATATTATGAAGCAAGTACTGTTTTCTTAACATAATTATCTTATGAGAAGTAATTCTAAGTTAGTATCAATTCATCAACTAAAATTTTATCATCCATTTCTCTAGGGGAACATCTATTCAATTTTATAGAAGGCCTAGAATCACAAGATAAAACATCTGATTTTCATTTAAAGGCTTCTTACACATTATTAACCTGAGCTACTTATATTAAAGCAAAATATTCTTTGATAGAAAAATTAAAAATAACTTCTAAGCCTAGGAGAAGATTAGGGACTGTTGCTGTTTGATGTGTTCAACCAATAGGTCATATACATTTGTATCACTTGGTTATTCTGTGCTTTATGTAATTAAATAAAAAAAAACGAGTTTTTTAAACTGAAAGTAAGGAGCAACATTAAAACTTAAAATGAACAGAAATTATTCCATATATGAAAGTGGCTGTCCCCTCCTCAATGCTTCGCTCTTTACACTAAACTTTTTTATTGTTTTAAAAAATAAAGTTGTGAGACAGAGTCAAACTTTAGCATAAAGAGTGAGGCATTGAGGAGGGGACAGCCCCTTTCATATACGGAATAATTTCTGTTTGTTTTAAGTTTTAATGTTGCTCCTTATTTTCAGTTTAAAAAACTTGTTTTTTTATTTAATTTCTGATTGTTTTTTAGTTAATGCAGCTTTTATTTTGGCTCGTCGGCATTGAATAAGTAAACAAAATTTGCATAAAAATTCTACTTTTCTTTTGCTAAATGGATGTCTCTAAATTTGGTTATGACGTAATTTACAAATTAACTTATGTAACTAACTTCTATATTTGTATATTTTTCTTCTGGCAAAAAAATACGAAAAAAAAGTTGCAGATTTTTGCAGATATGAGCTTGAAACCTATGTAATAGGGTTTTCTGATACGCTGAATCTGATGGTGTGACTTTATTAAAATTCTTTCACTTGTAGGGGATGTTTCCCCCCTCTTTAAAAAATCAGGTAAATTTTCTCAGGCTTGTAGCCTTTGATGGGTAATACTAAACTTAATAAAATTTATATATTTAGAATTAGCATTATAAACACATTCTTTTGATGCATTTATTGACATCAAAATTCCGTTTTTAAAAGTTTCAATTACTATTGAGCTGCATCACTTGTGTTTTTTATTGTTTTTTTTTTATTACATATAGGCTATGTTATTACGTATATGAGGGAGTTCTCCTTTAGTCAATACCACACTCTTTACATTAAAAGTTAAAAAAAAATTTTGATTCACAAACCCCTGAATCACAAAGGCTGTTTAATTAGAATAGATAGCTCTTTTGAAAGCACTAAAAAAACTGTAGTGTAAAGAGCAAGGTATTGACTTGGGGGAGAACCCCCTCACATACATTATAATTTCTGTTTGTTTTAAGTTCTAATGTTGCTTCTTACTTTCAGTTGAAAAAACTTGTTTTTTTTATTTAATTTCTGATTGTTATTTAAATAATGCTTGGAAATCCAGTGCCCCCTTCATAGAAATGTCCCTTAACCCAAAGAAACATCCTCCATGGAAAGATTCTCCAGAGTAACCCCCTCCTCTAGCCCCCCCCCCTCCAGAAAAAAATCCTTCATGAAAATGTCTGTATACTTCCCAATAACCAATAAATAATGCTGGCAAGTCTGGTGCCCCCTTCAAGGCAATTTCCCTTCCCCCATGAAAACTTCCTTCATGGACAGATCCTCCAACATAACCCCCAACCCACCCAACCCCCCACTACCAGAAAAAAACCCTCCTAAAAACTTCTGTATACTTCCTAATAACCAATACTATATGATAACATTGGGTAAAGTTCATAACTTTTAGCCCTCTCCCTGGGGACTTTGGGGGATTAAGTCATCCTAAAAGACATATTTATCATATTTTCGACCATGCTGAACAAAATGACTATCTCAAAATTTTGATTGGGTGACTTTGGGAAAAAAAAGCATGGGAGGGGGCCTAGTTGCCCTCCATTTTTTTGGTCACTTAAAAAGGGCACTAGAACTTTTAATTTCCGTTCCCTCCTATGATATTCTAGGACCACTGGGTTGATACAATCACCCCTGGAAAAAAAAACAAACAAACAACCAAACAAATAAACACGCATGCGTGATCTTTCTTCTGGCAAAAAATGCAAAATTCCACATTTTTGTAGATAGGAAATTGAAACCTCTTTAGTAGGGTTCTCTGATATGATGAATATGATGGTGTGATTTTCATTAAGGTTCTATAACTTTTAGGGGGTCTTTCCCCCTTTTTTTGAAAATCAGCCAAATTTTCTCAGGCGTGTAAGTTATATATTTGAAATCAGCATTGAAATCTGATTCTTTTGATGTATCTATTGGTATCAAAAACCCGTTTTCTAGAGTTTTGGTTACCATTGAGCCGGCTTGCTCCTCACTTACAGTTTGTTACCACAAACTGTTTGATCACTAGCTTGCTTGGGTTTCAAGTCAGTCAACATTCACTGAATTTGTACATGTATCCCTTATCATGCTCATGGTAGGGGGTTATTCACCTGCAGCAATTGCCTGCACTGAAAACAGGAATAAAAATAATGCAATTTTGTTCTGTCATACAGCAATTGTAATACACATACAATGCAATTATAGTAAATAATACAAATCTAACTTATAATTTGTCACAATTCTAGATATAAAGATATAAACAAATAAAATACAAATAACTCTAAAATAAAACAAAATCAGAGAGTGAAAAACACTAGAACTTGTCATTTGTCTGAGGAAGGGCTAACCTAGGTCTCTTTAGCCTATTTATCTGGGCTAAATATATACCCCTTCCCTTTGTTTCCTTTCCATTTTTCCAGGGCTACTGGTATCTGCTGACATGATGAAAGTGCCTGAAGCTTCTCTGTTGAGGTTTTCAATTGAGTTAACTAGGCTAAGGGCTGCATTTTCAAGTCTAAGTGGCACTATCTGAGAAACCAATTTGCAAAGTGATATTATAATCTAGGTTCAAAGATCTGTCTCTTTGAACATAGTCATGTACTTCTTGTTGAGATTCTCAACTGGAGGTTGATTAGTTGTCCATAGAGGGAAGGAGTATGTGTGTATCAGGGGGGGGGGCATATTTTGTATGAGTTGGAAATCCCTTCTTCAAGACCTCAGCAGTAATCCTTATGGGTACATTATTGGAGTAAATAGCTTCTCCATGAGTATTGGATACTCTTTGGAGTTAGCAACATGCTTTCTATTACAGTTTGGACACTTAAGTAGGCCTACAGTTGGAAATAGTCTTCAAGGGTGTGTTGTCCACTATATAGTAGATATACAGTGGTGTAATTTTACCAAAATTTTAGGGTGGGAGGGGGGGCAAATTTGCAGCCTATTTTCCCAAATCAAGTGAAAATGACAGTGAAAAACAAGCAGTAAATTTGCAGGTGACATAATAATTTAGTTAGGATGAAAGTGAAAATATCATTTGATGCCTTTTTTATGCTCTTTCATAATACAATAATGGCTTCTGCTGCAAATTACATCTTGAGCCCTTAAAGGGGCCCCAAAGGTATTTTGTAACCACACAAAGAAGTTCTCAATACTAGTTAAGTTATTGAGTAGTTAAAAACATATCACTAGTTTATAAATAAGTTGTTCAAGAGTAATATATTCCAAAAATACTCATTTATAACAATTCAAACCTCATTTATTAGGCAACTCAATTCAAACCGTTTTCCTACCATTTCAAGTTTTTCAAATGCTGTTGACAAAAATAGCACTGAATTTTGTGATTCAAAAATTTGCTGTGAATTCAGGGTATATATTTGCATATTAGGGGGGTTAAGAGTTGAAGGTAAATTTGCAGTGGGCTATAGGCCTATAGCCTAATTTAGGTAGGATGAAAGTGAAAACATCATTTGATGTTTTTATGCTCTTTGATAATTCATATAAAATACCTTTGGGGCTCCTTTAATGGCTCAAGATGGCACAAGCCATGTAGTACCATAAAGGCAAAGATATAGCCTAGACTACTTAACAGAACGGACCTGTTTCTCTGAATGCTTGAATTATGCAGCCTTATCTCAGTTTTGACAAGATCTTTCACAAAAACAGTTTCAGCTAGGGTGGCAAATTGGGGTCTGGATGTGGCAGCTGCCCCCTGCCCCATGACCTAGGTTACCCTCCTATAGGCCTAGACATAGGCTACTCTGACTCTGCAGCAATTTGAAGCCATGTAATTACAATAGGCAGGATTAGAGGGGATTATCAGCAAGCACGTTAGCAGTCAAAGCATGCCAAAGGCCTAATAGTGCACCATAAAGCAAGTGCTCATGCGTTAGAGACCCCAAGGGGAGAGTCCCTTGTGATTTAATCAACAAACCGTGTTCCCCACTATCCCAATTATGGAAAAAAATAACTTTAAAGATAGTTGGTGTATTTCAATTTGTCGTTTTTTCTGAATACAATGGGGACTACTTTACTTTTTCTTGAGATTTTTGGCCATGACAAAATTGAACAATATTTCCTCTTCTTCTTCTCAATTACCAGCATTGCTGTTGCCTCTTCTTCAATATTTCAAAGTTGTATGTTTCAGACACCAGGTTGGAGCGTGTTTTTAGCGGGCTGGGCAAAAATCATTTTCAGGTTCTCCTTGTCGAACCCAGCAAAACTTAAAAGCGTGTTCATCTTATGGATTTCACTACCCGTATTCATCCATACCAAATATTGCTTTGAATAGCTACCCCCTAAATTACGAATCGTCAGTGAAATTGTTGGGAATTGTTTTTGATTCCAAATTAAAATGGCAGGATCGCATCAAATGTTTTAGAAGTAACATTATCCAGAGATTGGCGTCCTAAAACGGCTTGCTAAATCCAAATGGAGTTGATCACCTAAAACAATAATTGATTTTTATAAGGTTTATGTTAGAGCAAATATGGGATATGGGATCCAGTTTTTTGCTAATAGTTCTTCAAATATGTTTAACACGCTGGAGTCGCTACAAAACTCAACAGTTCGTATTGCTATGGGACTTCATAAGGAAACACCAATTCTTAAAATAAGAAAACTATTAGGGATCACCCCTCTGCAGGAAAGAGCGTTGCTTCAAAGAAGTCGGTATTTTACCAGAGTACAAGCATATGGTAATCAGCATTTTGTATACAAGAAAACATTTAATAAACCACCCCCTATGAGCTCAGTATGTTCTTCCTGGGATCTCTATTTAAAGGAGTTTCCAGAATGGTCTTCTCAGGTGATGGAATCTTTTCCCTTTGTGATTTCCCCACCATGGGAGATGTTGAGTGGCTTAAGGGCATGCTCCCAAAAAATAAATTATGCTAATCAGCCCAAGAGGTTAACATAATGTTTGAAAATTGTGTGAATTCCCGTTTTCCCAATTATGTACATGTATACACGGACGGTTCCGTTGAAGATTCTAAGGCTGGGGCAGCTGCCTGTATTCCAGACTTAAATTTGAATATTTATGCCCCCCTTCCGAGTAATTCATCAGTTCTTTCGGCTGAATTACATGCAGTACGACTGACATTAGATGCCTTAACTGATTTGAAGACCCCTTCAGGGAACAATCTGTTCCTGTCATATTCGCTTTCTTCAATCCATCTTCTTAGCCAAATAAATTATCATGCTGATGACCTTGACCTGAAAGGAATACACCAAAAAATCAGTTATCTATTTTCAACTGGATATTCCATAGCATGTTTTCATATCCCAAGCCATAAAGAAATTAAATATAATGAAATGACAGATAAAATTTTGCAAATAAGGCAGCAGCTATCCCTCCCCCAAAGAAATTTTAGGACATTCAATTTTAGAGAGGTTGTTAGAGCCCAAACAAAAATTGTTCACCAACGTTTTGTGCATCCTCCTTTCAAATCTAAGGACTTTAATATGCTCTACTATAAACTAAAAGCTGGAAGTATTTTACTTAATGCTGATCTTTTTAAATGGGGAATTCGCCACACACTCCTATGCAGAAACTGCCATCAGACTTCAGAAAATGCACAACATGTTCTTTTTGAATGCAACCCAAGGAATCAAGATTCGGGGAGACTGAGAAATTACTGTCATCAATTAGTTTGATGCTCTTATCACTTGCTCTCTCTCACATAATTTGGAAACCAAAATATATAGATTGATGATTATGATCCTAAAAAGATGTCGTTATTACTAGCAGTGTGCTGTATGTAATCAACTAGCAGATTTTCTTTAGATTACTTTATAGCCAGTGAATGTTCTCCTGGAATTTCATAGAGGTAAATGGACCTCCCACTGGATCCACAGACCTCAAAAAGCTATGAAGAAGAAGTTTCAAGCGTGTTAGACACGAGTTCCTCAAAATTGCAACGCTCCAGAATAGCATGGTTGAACACGGGTTCTGAAAAGACCTTGGCCCGTGTTGAAACGATAATCTGCACAACCTGTGTCAAACTCCGTGTTGGATGTGGGTGGCCTGAAACAGGGCTCAATTGATATGATTTTACGATTTTCTATTGTACAGAAAACGGCACACGGATAGCGAATGCAAGAAAATCGCAAAAATGTTCACAGAAAAATGGTTCACCGCAGCCCACGAAGTGCAAAAATTATCATCAAAAATTTAAGAATAACATTCACAGGAATCAAACTCTAGAGGCCAAAAAAGCTAGCTATGCCTAATTAGATTCAATTCTTATCTTCTATTCTCATTTCCCTTGATATTTCCCCGAAGCTGAGGATTAAAATCTTAAACTAATGGAATAAATTAACGGAAAAATTCTGATAAAAATGATTAGTTAGATAGATAGATAGATAGATATTTATTTCGAAAAATTACTATCACAAGTCCCGAAGGGCCGAATTTGAATTTTGAAGTCCGTAAAAAAACAAATAAACAAGAAAATCATAACAAAAGCACAATAACAACAAAATTGGTAAACAATGTAAAAAAAAAATATATCGGAATGCTATATGATTCCTTTGTCAGTTATACTAAAAACTGCAAAATGGCAACTAGTTAAAAAGATAAAACTGATAAAACTGAAAAAAAATATATACATTATCAAATGTTTAAAAAACAACATAAAAAGGGGTTAGGGAACAAAAAAAAGAAAAAAAAAGAAAAACGAGCTGTTTCTTTTTTATCATGTAAGAGATAAGATAAAAATTTATGTTCAAATTAACAACTATTTATTATATCAGTAAAAAAAGGGACAAAAATTTCTTATACCGCGAGGTAATACAGAGAATGGCACATAATGTGAGGACAGGATGGGACACAGTTCATGGAGGACGATTTCTATCAGGTACATGATATTCAGGGAAAAGGTTCGCAACACGGGGGTTCAAAAGTACCAACTTACCAAAACGGAGACACAAATTATTTCTTCTTCTCTCGAGGGTCTCTAGTTTTGAAATATTTACCAAATGCAAATATGGTACCTTGCCCTCTTTAAAAATGATGCTTAGAGCTCTCTTTTGGACATTTTCAATCTTCTGTGTTGCTTCATTTGAGAGGCCAGGGTGTCACACAGGACAAGCATACTCTAATATGGGACGCACAAAAGAAATGTATACTTGTAGTAAATGTGATTGGGGGCAACTAAATTTATTTAAAAGTAGGAGGGAAAGCGAGGAGTTTGCTTGTCGTAGGATATTATTTATATGGGCATCCCATTTCAAATTGGAAGAAATTGTAACACCAAGGAGTTTAAGAGATGTGACAGAGGTTTCAGGAGGAATAGGAGCAAGAAAAAAAGGGGAGGGATTTAAGGAAACTTACTGAGACTATTGCGGATTTAGAAGGGTTAACTGTCATGTCAAGGGAAGAGGCCTCACAGGCAATATCTTGGAGGTATGCCCATTGGGTTGCTAAAAATATTTTTACGATACATCTCTAAAACTGTCAGGTCGTCAACAAATTTCGACCTATTGTCATAAAGGGTTGAAAGGCTGTTAATCATAAGAGAAAAAAGGAGAGGGCCTAGAATAGTCCCCTGAGGAATGCCATTAAATATGGGGAGATGATCTGAGAAACAATTTAGATATTTAGCTGCTTGAGATCTATTAGAGAGAATAGAGGCAGCGAGCTAAACAAGGAATGTTTCAATGTGGAATTCATTTATAAGTTTATCTATGAGGAAATTGTGGTTAATCAAATCGAAAGCTTTTTGAAGATCAATAGAAATTAGATTAAGCCAAGTGTTAGGTTTTTCAAGTAATTTACCCATGGTATCAACAAGATGGATCAGGTAATGAGAAGTTGACGTGGGTTTGAGATTACCAAACTGTCCAAGATCAATGAGGGGGAAGACTTTTATCTTAAGCCAGTCTGCGAGAAAACTTTCATACAATTTTGAAAAAATTCATGTGAGGGTAATAGGACGAATGCCATCAAAACCAGGCTTCCCATTTTTCTTTTTGATTGGGGTAATAAAGCCTTGTTTCCAATATTGAGGGAACTGTCCAGATTTCATAATTTCATTAAACAGGGTGGATAGGGTTTTTGAGAGGTAATCACTGAAAGCTTCAATCAGAGGAACAGGAATATCTAAACGGCAAATGCTTGATCGTTTTAGTTTTTCAATTTTTTTTTTACAACATCAAATAGAGAAATATGTGGGAATGAAAAAGGATCAGGAACATCTGGAAATGTGTAAGATAATGGTGGGAGACTCTGGACAATAGAAGCCAGAAACTTATTGAGGTCATTAGCTGTGGTCTTTGGTGGTTCATTTAAATTAAAATTTAGATGTTCTTGACTCTTGCCGGTAAGTTTTTTAATTTCAGAGTACCAATTCTTTGGTTTATCATGGCACAAGTTTTTAATTTTATTTTTATAGTAGGCTCGGGCAGCTTTTTTAATTTGACTTTTTAATTCCTTTCTTAACTTATTTGCTTCAGATAAATTACCCCTGTTAAATAAGCTTAGTTTCGTGCGGATTAACATTTTTATGTGATTTTTTTTTCTTCTGGGAAACATAATGAGTAGGAATCAAATAGTTTTTTGTGAAAAATAAAAATTTTATCATCAAGGTTATTAGAATTATAAAAGTCCGACCAACTTTCACTGGTCAGCCATGATCCAAAAGAAAAAAGGCCTGTGTCACTGAGGGGACGGCAAACCCCAATGGAGATAGTAAAGGAATTTTCAATGGCTAAAGAGGGAGAAAAAAGAAGACAATAGTGGTAACTGCCTCCTAATGGTGGCAGTGCTTGCGGGGAGTTGTAATACTTACTCATGTTTGAACAAATAACATCCAGAGAGGTATTACCTCTCTGAGGTAGTTTCTCAGTTACTTACAATTTATGGTTCTATAAAAGCTTTCAATAGATAAATTTTGAAATTTTGAAGGGATGTCATTTTGAACAGTTCAGTAAAAATACTTCAACGCAAACGTTAAACAGTTCTAATGCAAAAAATTTGCAGCAAAAAACAGAGTATTCCTGGGTTACCACTGATGCGATTTCGCACAAAAACGACTGTTTTTGCGTGATCCGTCAAATTTCCTTCGTTTTCTGCTGCAAGTTTCTGCGTCACAACGTTTCAACGGCTGCGTTGAAATATTTCTATCGAGCCGTTGAAAATTGTATCCGTTATTTTGAATTGAAAGCTTTGTAGAGCCATAAATTGCAAGTAACTGAGAAACTAAACATGTTTATCAAAAGTTGTCAATTAATTCTTGACAAACAACATGAGGGTCCTGTCCTTTTGATGTATTTTTTTTTTCTTCAGCCGAGAACTTCGTATCGAAGGAGATGTCGTAGAAACTTCTAAAAGGGCTCATTCGATTGGAAATTGGAGTGGCTAGTGCCCTTTTTAATAGTCGAAAGTGATTGGAGGGCAACTAGCCACCCCCAAGACCATCATCCCCCCAAACACATCCAATCAAAATTTTGAAATAGCTATTTAGTTCAGCGTAGTTGATTTAAAGATAGAAAATATATTTTGGAGGAGAACACTCCCCCACAGCCCTCGAGGAAAGGGTTTTAAGTTATGCCCTGAGGGCATATAAGAACGATGTTGGCACAATGTACCATGTATTTTTTTTTCCTTTAGAGCAGGGCACTTCATATGGAACGGGTCGTCGTACAAACTTCAAAAGGGGCTCATTCGATTGGAAATTGAGAGTTCGAGTGCCCTTTTTAATAGTCGAAAGTGACTGGAGGGCAACGCTCACGGCCATCATTCCCCCAACCACATTCAATCAAAAATTTTAGATAGTCATTTTGTTTAGTGTAGTGAATCTCCAGATAGAAAATATGTTTTTGAGGAGGACACTCCCCCACAACCCTCAGGGCAAGGGTTTTAAGTTATGCCTTGGGGCCATATAAGGTTTTTATAGAAGGCGTTGTCGTAGAAACTTCAAAACAGGCTCATTCGATTGGAAATTCGAAGGGCTAGTACCCTTTTCAATAGTCGAAAGTGATTGGAGGGCAACTAGCCCCCCCCCACGCCCATCATTCCCCCAAACACATCCAATCAAAATTTTGAGATAACCATTTTGTTCAGCGTAGTTGCTTCCAGATAGAAAATATATTTTTGAGGAGGACAATCCCCCAAAACCCTCAGGGCAAGGGTTTTAAATTATGCCCTTGGGGAATATAAGGTTTCTATAGAAGGCGTTGTCGTAGAAACTTCAAAAAAGGCTCATTCGATTGGAAATTCAAAGGGCTAGTGCTCTTTTTAATAGTTGAAAGTGATTGGAGGGCAACTAGCCCCCCCCCCCCCAACGCCCATCATTTTCACAAACACATCCAATCAAAATTTTGAGATAGCCATTTTATTCAGCGTACTTGATTTCCTGATAGAAAATATATTTTTGAGGAGGACACTCTCCCACAACCCTCGGGGCAAGGGTTTTAAGTTATGCCCTGAGGGCATATAAGAACGATGTTGGCGCAATGTACTATGCATTATTTTTTCCTTTAGAGCAGGGCACTTCATATGGAAGGGGTCGTCGTAGAAACTTCAAAAGGGGCTCTTTCAATTGGAAATTGAGAGTTCGAGTGCCCTTTTTAATAGTCGAAAGTAATTTGAAGGCACCTAGCCCCCCCCCCAAGCCCTTCTATCCCCCAAACACATCCAATCAAAATTTTGAGATAGCCATTTTGTTCAGCGTATTAGATTTCCAGATAGAAAATATGTTTTGAGGAGGACACTCCCCCACAACCCTGAGGGTAAGGGTTTTAAGTTATGCCCTGGGGGCATATAAGGTTTCTATAGAAGGCGTTGTCGTAGAAACTTCAAAAAAGGCTCATTCGATTGCAAATTAAAAGGGTTATTGCCCTTTTAAATAGTCGAAAGTGATTGGAGGGCAACTAGCCCCCCCCCACGCCCATCATTTCCCCAGACACATCCGATAAAAATTTTGAGAGAGCCATCTTGTTCAGCATAGTTTATTTCAAAATAGAAAACATATTTTTGAGGAAGACACTCCCGCACAACCCTCAGGGCAAGGATTATAAGTTATGCCCTGGGGTATATAAGGTTTTATTGAAATCTTTGTCGTATAAACTTGAAAATGGGTTCATTCGATTCGAAATTCAAAGGGATAGTACCCTTTTAAATAGTCGAAAGTGATTTGAGGGCAACTAACCCCCCTTTCACGCCCTCCTTTTCCCCAAACACATCCAATCAAAATTTTTAGATAGCCATTTTATTCAGCGTTGTTGAAAGTTTCGGAAATTATGTCTTTAAGGATGACAACTCTTCCCCCCAGAGCCCTCAGGGCAAGGGTTGTAAGTTATGACATGTGGCATATAAATTTTTTATTGAAAGCGTTGTTTTAGAAACTTCAAAAGGGCTCATTCAATTGGAAATTGAAAGGGCTATTGCCTTTTTTAATAGTTGAAAGTGATTGGATAGCGACTAACGCCGCTCTCACGCCCACCATTTTCCAAAAAACATCCAATCAAAATTTTGAGATATCCATTTTGTTCAACATAGGTGAACGTTCTGGAAATTAGGTCTTTTAGGATGATAACCCCTTCAGAGCCCTCAGTGCAAGGTTTGTAATTTATGCCCTGGGGGCATATAAGGTTTATATAGAAAGTTGTTGTATAAATCATAGGCAGCACGATCGCGCTGCCTAAGTAAAGAACGAGGACACTCGAGAACGACACAAGAAATTGGGACTAAGTAAAGAGCAGGACACTACCCAACAACTCTCAGGGCAAGGGTTTTAAGTTATGCCCTGGGGGCATATGAGAACGATGTTGGCGCAATGTATTATTTGTTAATTTTTTCCTTTAGAGCAGGGCACTTCGTATCGAAGAAGTTATCGAAGAAAGTGCTCATTCAATTGGAAATTGGAGTGGCTTTTGCCCTTTTTAATAGTCGAAAGTGATCGGAAGGCAAAAACACCCCTCTCACGCCCACCATTTCCCCAAACACATCCAATCAAAATTTTGAGATAACCATGTTGCTTGACGTAGTTGAAAGTTCTGGAAATTCGGTCTTAGAGGATGACAACCAGAAATAAATTAATAACCTCAAAACTTTATTGAACATTCATTTCTATTTTCTTTTTCAGTGTTGTAAATATAAAAGAAAATATTAGCCATTCCCTTAATACCCTTAGCCCACAGCATAAGTACATATACAAACAGTAGCGAAAAGTTTCTTCAAAAATGACACAGATTAAAGAGCTCGGAAAAGGGTTTTCCTCTGCGCATCGCAGCAATAGGTTTAATTGCTTCTTGGCATTCAGTCAGATCACAGCATAATTCCGTCATAATGCGCTAAACATTTGTCATTGTGCGTGCGCGAAGAGGCGAAGTCAGGAAGAAGTTTAGACTGAAATGTGTCAAAAATCTTTATTGGAGAGTATAGGACCTTTTGCTACTGTTCATGTATGTATACTTATATTGTGCTTATACCATTAGCAAACATACAGTTTGTACAGTACATACATGAACTGTGCCTTAGCCATTCCTTAGAATAGTCATTCGTATTGTAGCTTTTTTTATAGCCCTCCTATATATAGGTCTATTATTTTTTTATTTTTTTTACATACCCTTCAACAATTTCTAAGGGTTTTACCTTAATACACTTAGCCTTTCTGGAGGATCAGGATCAAACATCCCCCCCCCGTGTTCCCCAAAAGCCAGTCTTTTAACTTAATATAAGTTTCCAAGCCATGGGCAACTTTTATAATGTGCAACAGTTACCCCAGGGGCTTTGGGAGGGCTTGCCATCCCCGGAAGCATAATTATTTGACTTTTCAACTTTTTTCAACAAGATTGTTGTTCAAAAATTTTGATCAGATGTCTTTGATATAATTTATTCCGACATATTCAAAATCCCGTTAGGTTGATAAACACAATGTCACAAGTGTCTTAGAATGACCTGTTGTTATTGTTCCGACGGGACTTGCTTATTTAAAGCAATTAATTAAAAAAAACTTTTTCCACAAAATAAATTTTGCAAAAAAAGTAAAGAACTCCATTAAACCAAAAATTAACCAAAATAGAATCGAATAATCTACCAAGCATACAACTGCGACAAATCAGTATCAATAAATAAATTAAATCGCAAAAATTAAACAAGCAGAAATTAATATAAGTAGGGTTTAAAACCCTATGCTTTCTAAAAGCCAGAATATAATTTGTGCTTTACTGAAAAAAAAAATCAAATGTATTTACTGAAAAAAATGTGCATTGTCAGTTTAATCTACATATGCTAATATTTATTCCTTAAAATCTTAATTAATTTTTGATTTCTCAAAGTTATAAATATTAAAACATTTAAAAGAATTTTTCAGAACAGTATAAATTACATTCTGGCTTTTAAATAGCATAGGGTTTTAGAACTCTATTCATATTAATTTATGCTCGTTTTGAGTTTGACTCTGTTATTTATTTTAATTTCTGTTTGTTTTGGGTTTCATTTATTTATTGATAGTGATTTGTGGTATTTGTATGCTTGGTAGATTATTTGATTTTATTTTTGTTCATTTTTGGTTTAATGGAGCTGTTTACTTTTTTTTGAAAAAAAGTTTTTTTTTAAAGTTTTTTTTTAATTAACTTATGTTCGTTTTATATTGACATAGTCTTTTTCAGGGAAAAGGACCGAGCCTCTTCTAAAATTAAACAGTTATCCCTTCCATTAAAAACCTTAAATACCCCCTGGGCATAACTTACAACCTTTGCCCCTAATCTCTGGGGTTTGTTTCAACCCCAAAAACCTTGTTATATAATATTTTGATTATTTTGAATAGAATGGCTATCTCAAAATTTCGATTAAATGTATTTCAGGACAATACGACGTGTGGGTGTATGTTCTACTCATTAACATGAGTAGGGAAGACAACCCCCATGCCTTCTCAAGACCGGAAAATAATTTGCGCTTTACTTAAAACAAAATAATTTAAAATGTTTTCACTTTGCTTTTACTTGTTTGAAATGATTTTAATACAATGAAAAACTATTCAACGACACCTATACCTGAAAGGGAGCCCATAAGAGAGCCTATTTGAAGAGCTATCGACCTGAGTAAACTAGCTGAGCATTCTCCTTTACCAGAAAGGACAACGAATTATTTTTCCACATGGTTATTACCCCGATTGTTTTAATCAAATATATTGTCGGTTCTAGGCCTTGGTAGGAGGGGGGGCAGTACTTATATTCTATGTTTTTACGATATTGTGGTGTACCTCCCCGTCCCTGATTATAAGGCCTATAACCACTACTTAATAAATACTAAGCCAAATTCTTAACCCAAACGATCAAATTACTTATGATTTGTGAGTAATTACCGCATATGTTTTAGATAAAGCTATAATTTTTTGATTTTTTTAAAGGGCACTAGCCCTTTCAATTTCCAACCGAACGAGCCCTTTTTGAGGTTTCTACGACAACACTCTCTATAAAAACCTTATATGCCCCCAGGGCATAACTTACAACACTTGCCCTGAGGAATATAGGGTTGTCATCCCCAAAGTCCTAATTTACAGAACTTTAAACTACGTTGAAAAAAATGGCTATCTCAAAATTTTGATTTAGTGCTCTCCAATCACTTTCGACTATTAAAAAGGGCACTAGCCCTTTCAATTTCCAATCAAATGAGCTCTTTTTGAAGTTTTCTTCGACAATACTTTCTGTAAAACCTTATATGCCCCAGGGAGTAGCTTAAAACCCTTGCGCTGAGGGCTTTAAGGGGTTATCATGCTCAAAAACCTAATTTCCAAAACTTTCAACTACGTTGAACAAAATGGCTATCTCAAAATTTTGATTAGGTGCTCTCCAATCACTTTCGACTATTGAAAAGGGCACTAGCCCTTTCAGTTTCCTGTAAAACCTTATATGCCCCCAGGGAAATACTCACAACCCGGGCCCTGAGGGTTCTGAAGGGGTTATCATTCTCAAAGAACTAAGTTCCAAAACTTTCATCTCTGTTAAACAAAGTGTCTATCACAAAATTTTGAGTGGATGTGTGTGGGGGCCTGGTGGGCGTGAGAGGGGGTAGTTGCCCTCCAATCCCTTTCAAGTATTAAAAAGGGCACTAGCCCTTCCCATTTCCAATCGAATGAGCCCTTTTTGAAGTTTCTACGAGAAAGCTATCTAAAAAAACCTTCTATGTCCCCAGGGCATAACTTACAACCATTGCCGTGAGGGCTATGGGGGGGGGGGGGGTTTCATCTTCGAAAACTTAATTTTTAGAACTTTCAACTACGTTGAACAAAATTTCTATCTCAAAATTTTGATTGGATGTGTTTGAGGAAATGGTGGGCGTGAGAAAGAGGGTTAGTTGCCCTCCACTTACTTTCGACTATTGAAAAGGGTAGTATTCCTTTGAATTTCAGATCGAATGAGCCCTTTTTCAAGTTTGTACGACAAAGATTTCAATAAAAACCTTATTTGCCCCCAGGGCATAACTTATAATCCATGCCCTGAGGGTTGTGGGGGAGTGTCCTCCTCAAACATACATTTTCTATCTGGAAATCAACTACGCTGAACAAAATGGCTATCTCAAAATTTTGATTGGATTGGTTTGGGGGAATGATGGGCTCGGGGAGGGGGGGGGGCTAGTTGCCCTCCAAACACTTTCGACAATTAAGAAGGGCACTAGCTTTTTTTTAAAGTTTCTACGACAACGCCTTCTTTAAAAATCTTATATGCCCCAGGGCAAAACTTAAAACCCTTGCCCTGAGCTTTGTGGGGGAGTGTCCTTCTCAAAAACATATTTTCTATTCGGAAATCACATACGCTGAACAAAATGGCTATATAAAAATTTTGATTGAATGTGTTTGGGGAAATGATGGGCGTAGGGGCGCTAGTTGCCGTCCAATCACTTTTGACTATTGAAAAGGGCACTATCCCTTTGAATTTCCAATCGAATGAGCCTTTTTTGAAGTTTCTGCGACAAAGCCCTCTATAAAAACCTTATATGCCCCCAGGACATAACTTAAAACCTTGCCCTGAGGGTTGTGGGGGAGTGTCCTACTCAAAAACATATTTTCTATCTGGAAATCCACTACGCTTAACAAAATAGTTATTTCAAAATTTTGATTGGATATGTTTGGGGGAATGATGGGCTTGGGGGGGGGCTAGTTGCCCTCCAATCACTTTCGACTATTAAAAAGGGTACTAGCCCTTAGAATGTCGAATCGAATGAGCCTTTTTTGAAGTTTCTACGACGACCCCTTCCGTATGAAGTGCCGAGCTCTAAAGGAAAAAATAATAAATAGTACATTGTGTCAACATCGTTCTTATATGCCCTCAGGGCATAACTTAAAATCCTTGCCCCGAGGGTTGTGGGGGATTGTCCTCCTCAAAAACATATTTTATATCTGGAAATCAACTATGCTGAACAAAATGGCTATCAAAAAATTTTGATTGGATGTGTTTGGGGGAATGATGGGTGTGGAGGGGGGCTAGTTGCCCTCAAATGACTTTCGACTATTAAAAAGGGTACTAGTCTTTCGAATTTCCAATCAAATGAGCCTGTTTTGAAGTTTCTACGACAACGCCTTCTATAAAAACCTTATATGCCCCCAAGGTAAAACTTTAAACCCTTGCCCTGAGGGTTGTGGGGAGTGTCCCATTCAAAAATATATTTTCTCTCTGGAAATCAACTACGCTGAACAAAATAGCTATCTCAAAATTTGGATTGGTTGTGTTGGGGGTAACGATGGGCGGGGGGGGGGGGCGGGGGGCTAGTTGCCCTTCAATCACTTTCAACTATTAAAAAGGGTACTAGCCACTCCAATTTCCAATCGAATGAGCCCTTTTTGAAGTTTCTACGACAACTCTTTTTCATACGAAGTGCCCGACTGAAGAAGAAGAAAAAAAACACATTGTGCCAACATCGTTCTTTACTTAGGCAGCACTGGCACGCTGCCTGTGATTTAGCTGAATTTACTGAAGAATGGTCGCGGGAAATGTTACAACTGTTTATTGTCCGGTCCCGCCACGAAAATATTTCCGCAACTATTGTTCTCCATAATCTTTTTTATCAGAGTAAATGTATGTGAACAATTGCTTTGAATTGTACCTACTATATCATCTATAGAGTTGTTCGCGATTCAAGTTCTCTTATAACTGAACAAAAAAATTTATCCTGGAGAACCTAAACTTTTACTTTCCGCAAACAATCAAGCAACTCATAAACCTTATGGTTACATATTAATAGACCTGAATCAAAACACACCCGAAGAGTCGCGTGTAGACACTGATATTTTTGATAATGAAACTACTGTATATATACCTGTGAATAGTAAAAAAGGTCATTAGTCACAACCATGACATTGAAGAAGCTAAATGAAAACCGACATTTATTTTCCGTGCTAGCCAATTCAAAACCACGACTTAGAAAAGCGATTCTAAAGCATGGTGTTGACAAGAAACTTATTAGTCTCTTGTCGGAACTTTGTTAAATTTAACGGAGGGTAATGTTCAGCTGTCAGATCGTGTTAAGCAGCAGACAGGGCAACATCGATCACTTGTGCGTGCTATAGCTTGCAAAAAGAAAGCAAGTTGTAAAAGAAAAAGTCTTGTTCAAGCGGGTGGTAATTTCTTTTCAGCGTTACTACTGATAATCACCGGACTTGTACAAAATGTACATGTACAAACTTGTACGTTGAACAAAATTTCTATCTCAAAATTTCGATTGGATGTGTTTGAGGAAATGGTGGGCGCGAGAAAGAGGGTTAGTTGCCCTCCAATTACTTTCGACTATTGAAAAGGGTAATATTCCTTTGAATTTCAAATCGAATGACCCTTTTTTCAAGTTTGTACGACAAAGATTTCAATAAAAACCTTATATGCCCCCAGGGCATAACTTATAATCCCTGCCCTGAGGCGTGTGGGGGAGTGTCCTCCTCAAACATACATTTTCTATCTGGAAATCAACTACGCTGAACAAAATGGTTGTCTCAAAATTTTGATTGGATGTGTTTGGGAAAATGATGGGCTCGGGGGGGGGGGGCTAGTTGCCCTCCAATCACTTTCGACCATTAAGATTGGCACTAGCCTTTTTTAAAGTTTCTAAGACAACGCCTTCTTTAAAAACCTTATATGCCCCATGGCATAACTTAAAACCCTTGCCCTGAGGTTTGTGGGGGAGTGTCCTTCTCAAAAACTATTGAAACGGGCACTAGTCATTTGAATTTCCAATCAAATGAGTCCTTTTTGAAGGTTCTACGATAACGCTTTCTATAAAAAAAAACCTTGTATGCCCCCAGGGCATAGCTTACAACCCTTTCCCTGAGGGCTGTGGAAGGAATGTCCTCCTCAAGGACATAATTTCCAATTTTGATTGAATGTGTTTGGGGAAATGGTGGGTTTGGAAGAGGTGTTAGTTCCCTTGCAATCACTTTGCAATCACGGCTATTAAAAAGGGCACAAGACCTTCCAATTCCCAATCAAATGAGCCCTTTTCGAAGTTTCTACGACAAATTCCTCGACACGAAGCGCCCTGGTCTAAAACCAAAAGAAAGAAAAATAATAATAATAGATTGTGCCAACATCGTTCTTTACTTAGGCAGCGCTATTGCACTGCCTATGATAACAAGTCTGACAGCTGATTACGAAACCCATCCTTTTTTTTACCCGACCGTACCCTTTCTATTTAGATGGGTTGTACGATTGAAGTTGTTTACAAGAACCTGTCCTTGACTCATGTATCTAAGCAAGAATACTAGGTATATTTTTTCACAGTGGGAAAGCATTATTAAGAGAAATAACTGCGCAATTACAGTTTTTCGACTTTTTGAAAGCGGTTTATCGTTGATATGAATGGTTTAACATTATTGAAGGGTAATGGAGTGGACAGTGGGGATATGAAGACAAAAGTTCCCTACGGGGTAGTAAAAATTACAGAGGGTTGCCGACTAACTTTTGAGTAGGATGAATTGCTTGGTAGGTATGTTATATCATTGAGCAGATTCAAGATAGAGGAGCAAACATGTTTCTCAGCAAAGGTGAACACAATACACATATTTAGACTACAGGAAATTTCAATGTAATTTTGAAGCACATTGAAGATAATGAGATGGGGCACCTAGAGTGAAATATATACTATCTTTTAGTACAATTTTAAATAAATATTGTATTACAATTTTGAATATAAATGAATTTTTACTAATGTAGCATTTGATTACCATCTCTTACCTTGTGTAATCAAAATCCACTATGCGTATAACCTGGACCAAGGGGATCCTAATACACGAAATGATGTTGAGTGTGCTTTTGTTGGACCTCTAAAATGGATCTTCTAAAAGGCTCAAAGAACTTCAATGTACGTGCCTGATTGTAGTTTTAAGCAAAGATACTAAAGAACACATTTTCAGCACACTTTAAATTAAATCAAATTGTATTTACATACACAAAAACAGAAACAACACTTTGTCACTAATTACAGTTAATTAGGGCACATAATTGTAATGACAATGAAAATAACCCCCTTACCTACCCAAATTATGATTTATAAATTAATTGTTTACGATATCTTGAGATTATAATAAATATTAATAAAATTAGGTTCTGTCTCGGCTCGATGTGCGATGCACAAATTTATGCATAATTCTTATTGCTACCAAAATCCTCAATCCGCTATGCACAATTCTAAGCACTATGTACAATCCTCAATGCTATCTTATTGTAATTTCATCTTTTTTCCTAATGACCATCTAACCAACAAATTATAACAGTAAAACACAAACTGATGTGTGATGACCATAAATACAAAATTATTATAAACAAACTTTAATGGTTATCATTAATTAATAAAATGATTATAGTCAAGCATGGGACAGGTACAGCTGCAGACGGAAGCTCTGGGGTTGTGGTTAGAATATACCTTTCTAGAGGCGCTCTCCTTTCAGGAGACCTGTTCGAAAAAATTAAAATTGATATTTTTTCCAATTTTTCCTTGAAATTAAGATTCAACGTAGAAAAACTCAATTTTAACGGTATGCGAATAAAAAAAATTGCAAAGTTTTTTTAATTTTCGTAAGAGAAATTGAAAAATTAAGGAGTAGTGGTAAATATTAAGTAAAATTAAGAAGTTAAAATTAAGGATGAAAAATAAAGGAGTAAGGAGTAGTGGTACTGACTCCTCATAATACTCTGTTAGTTAGGGGACTCTTTGTTTTCAGTTATCTTTTTCATTATTTGAAAAGGGGTAATAAATAGTGAACTTTTTGTGCATGAAAAAAGAGAAATTTTGCAAATTGTTGAAGAAGAATTTGAGGTGCAAATATAACAATATTGGTTCGTTGGTACGGAGTAGGAATAACAAAATAGTCTAACTATATTTAACTATTCACTGACCATCACTGTCACTTGTTTCATTTTCATTTTTTTCGGGTTTTTTGCCCTGATACGCGTGTCGCCTCAGCCTATCGTATAATTCATCCTTGTTTCCATATAAATCACCTTGAGACCTGGCCATGTTATTCTTCGTACCATCTGCAAATAAAAAAATAATGAAAATTACCCATTCAAATCACCTTGGAGCCTGACCATGTTATTCTTTGTACCATATTCAAGTAAAAAAAAAATTTAATTCAATCATACAAATTGCCTTGGGATCTGGCCATGTTATTCTTTATACCATCTGCAAATGAAAAAAATAATAAAAATCACCCACCCACACAAATCACCATGGAACCTGACCATGTTATTCTTTATAGCATCTTCAAGTAGAAAAAAAAACATAATTCACCCATACAAATCACCTTGGGACCTGGCCATGTTATTCTTCGTACCATCTGTAAATGGAAAACACAATGAAAATCACCCATACAAATCACGATGGAACCTGACCATGTTATTCTTTGTACCATCTTCAAGTAGAAAAAAAAATATAATTCACCCGTACACAGCACCTTGAGACCTGGCTATATTATTATTATTCTGATGGTACACAGCACCATCTGTAAATACAAACTACATAACAAAAAGAATTTTCAAGCTTTGACGAGTCGATCCTGAAAGCGTTCTCGTAAATGTGTTCTTTTTTTGGTCCTGGTCCTTTCTTGGAAAAATAAATGAAGCAATAAAATTTGAGTTGATTTTCAAGAGCTTGAAGTTGACTAAGATATGAAGAAAGTTTTTAGTTGAGTGTGAGTTAAGATTTTGCAGCATTTGAAGCTGGGCGAGGACTGAGAGTCTTGATAATTGTGAAAATTTAAAGAGAGTTTTGTGTTCAGTGACAGTTAAAAGTTTTGAAGAGTTTTTTAAAGTTTGAGTCGAGCAACATTTTAGAGATTTGAATTTTTTTTAAAATTTAAGAGTTTTGAGTGGAGTTAGTGCTGACAGTTTTGAAGAATTTTCCTTTAAATTTGAGCTGAGTGAGGTCTGAGAGATTTGAAGATTTTTTTTTCTAATTATAAACAGAGGGAGGATGTTCAGAGTTTGGAAATATATGGAAAATTTCATAGAGTTTTGGGTAGAATAAGAGTTAAGAGTTTTGGTGAGTTTTCATAGTTCTGACTCAAAAGAGTTGAGAAATTTGAAGACTTTTGAGCTAAGTGAGAGCTGATATATTTGATAATTTTAAGCTGAGTGAGGATTGAGAGCTTTAAGATTTTTGAAATGTTTCAAAGAGTTTTGACTTGGTAGTTTTGAGTTTATTAATAGCTAAAAGTTTGAACGTTTTTTAAGGGTTATAAGTTGAGTGAGAGTTGAATTTTTTATTTTAAGAGCAGAGAGATAGTTAAGAGTTATCACGAGAGTGAGAGTTAAGACTTTTGAGGCGTTTTTAGGGAGAATTAAGCTGAGCCACAATTTAAAGTTAAAAGCTTTTGATGAGTTTTGGCGATGAGAGAGTTGATAGTTTTGAAAATGAAATATATATATATATATATATATATATATATATATATATATATATATATATATATATATATATATATATATATATATATATATATATATATATATATATATATATATATATTATTCAAGATACATAACGTTCGAAAGTGCAAGTCCTGGAGATTTTGAAAATTATCGCTTCTGTATAAACAGTAATACTATATCATTTTCATTGGCCCGAAATAAAGGTCACAAGTGCGCCACGCCCCACATTAGACAAAACAACAAAAAACTGCGGTCACCTGTTACAAACTGATATTAGATCTGAACCTGGCTCCAGTATTCCCCAAAATGAGTTCGATTGTGACCACCCAGCATTTATCTATTAACAGATGTTATTTGGAAATACCACCCGTCGTTGCTGAGAAGAAATCTTGTTTTTCATCAATAGGAGTGCTCTTATTGAGAAAGATTGCCCTGTAGTAGTGTCTAGGGTTAATTTGAAGTTGAAATTTAGGAAGGGTAACTACCTTCTGGGAATTTATGATGTTGGTAGACCCGCCTCGGTTAACAGATGTCATTTGGAAATACCACCCGTCGTGGTTGAGAAGAAATATTGTTTATCATCAATAGAAGTGCTCTTATTGAGAAAGATTGCCCTGTAGGAGTGTCTAGGTTTAATTTTAAGTTTAAATTTGGTAAGGGTAACAACCTTCTCGGACTTTTTGATCTTGGTAGACCCGCCGCGGTTAACAGATGTCATTTTGAAATACCACCCGTCGTTGTTGAAAAGAAATCTTGTTTTTCATCAATAGGAGTGGTCTTATTGAGAAAGATTGCCCTGTAGTAGTGTCTAGTATGAATTTGAAGTTGAAATTTGGGAAATTTAACAACCTTCTGGTCATTTATGATGTTGGTAATGCCACCATGGTTAGAAGATTTCATTTAGAAATAAACCCCGTCGTGGTTGACAAGAAATCTTGTTAATAATAAATAGGAGTGCTCGTATTGAGAAAGATTGCCCTGTAGTAGTGTCTAGGGTTAATTTGAAGTTGAAATTTAGGAAGGGTAACTACCTTCTGGGAATTTATGATGTTGGTAGACCCGCCACGGTTAACAGATGTCATTTGGAAATACCACCCGTCGTTGTTGAGAAGAAATCTTGTTTTTAATAAATAGGAGTGCTCTTATTGAGAAAGATTGCCCTGTAGTAGTGTCTAGGGTTAATTTGAAGTTGAAATTTAGGAAGGGTAACTATCTTCTGGGAATTTATGATGTTGGTAGACCCGCCGCGGTTAACAGATGTCATTTGGAAATACCACCCGTCGTTGTTGAGAAGAAATCTTGTTTTTCATCAATAGGAGTGCTCTTATTGAGAAAGTTTGCCCTGTAGTAGTGTCTAGGGTTAATTTGAAGTTGAAATTTAGAAAGGGTAACTATCTTCTGGGAATTTATGATGTTGGTAGACCCGCCGCGGTTAACAGATGTCATTTGGAAATACCCCCGTCGTTGTTGAGAAGAAATCTTGTTTTTCATCAATAGGAGTGCTCTTATTGAGAAAGGTTGCCCTTTAGTAGTGTCTAGGGTTAATTTGAAGTTGAAATTTAGGAAGGGTAACTACCTTCTGGGAATTTATGATGTTGGTAGACCCGCCGCGGTTAACAGATGTCATTTGGAAATACCACCCGTCGTTGTTGAGAAGAAATCTTGTTTTTAATCAATAGGAGTGCTCTTATTGAGAAAGATTGCCCTGTAGTAGTGTCTAGGGTTAATTTGAAGTTGAAATTTAGTAAGGGTAACTACCTTCTGGGAATTTATGATGTTGGTAGACCCGCCGCGGTTAACAGATGTCATTTGGAAATACCACCCGTCGTTGTTGAGAAGAAATATTGTTTTTCATCAATAGGAGTTCTCTTATTGAGAAAGATTTCCCTGTAGTAGTGTCTAGGGTTAATTTGAAGTTGAAATTTAGGAAGGGTAACTACCTTCTGGGAATTTATGATGGTGGTAGTGACGCCACGGTTAGCCGATGTCATTTAGACATACGACCCGTCGTGGGTGAAAATAAATATTGTTTATAATCAATGGGAGTTCTCTTATTGAGAAAGATTTCTCCGTAGGAGTGTCTAGGATTAATTTTAAGTTTAAATTTAGGAATGGTAACAACCTTCTGGGAATTTATGATATTGGTAAAGCCGCCGTGGTTAGCAGATATCATTTGGAAATACCACCCGTCGTGGTTGAGAAGAAATATTGTTTATAATGAATAGGAGTGCTCTTATTGAGAAAGATTTCCCTGTAGTAGTGTCTAGGGTTAATTTGAAGTTGAAATTTAGGAAGGGTAACTACCTTCTGGGAATTTATGATGTTGGTAGACCCGCCACGGTTAACAGATGTCATTTGGAAATACCACCCGTCGTGGTTGACAAGAAATCTTGTTTATCATCAATAGAAGTGCTCTTATTGAGAAAGATTGCCCTGTAGTAGTGTCTAGGGTTAATTTGAAGTTGAAATTTAGGAAGGGTAACTACCTTCTGGGAATTTATGATCTTGGTAGACCCGCCGCGGTTAACAGATGTCATTTGGAAATACCACCCGTCGTTGTTGAGAAGAAATCTTGTTTTTCATCAATAGGAGTGCTCTTATTGAGAAAGGTTGCCCTGTAGTAGTGTCTAGGGTTAATTTGAAGTTGAAATTTAGGAAGGGTAACTACCTTCAGGGAATTTATGATGTTGGTAGACCCGCCACGGTTAACAGATGTCATTTGGAAATACAACCCGTCGTTGTTGAGAAGAAATCTTGTTTTTAATCAATAGGAGTGCTCTTATTGAGAAAGATTGACCTTTAGTAGTGTCTAGGGTTAATTTGAAGTTGAAATTTAGGAAGGGTAACTACCTTCAGGGAATTTATGATGTTGGTAGACCCGCCACGGTTAACAGATGTCATTTGGAAATACCACCCGTCGTTGTTGAGAAGAAATCTTCTTTTTCATCAATAGGAGTGCTCTTATTGAGAAAGATTGCCCTGTAGTAGTGTCTAGGGTTAATTTGAAGTTGAAATTTAGGATGTGTAACTACCGTCAGTTAATTTATGAGGGTTGGAATGCCACCTCTGTTAAACGATATCCGATAGACATAACTCCCGTCGTGGGTGAGAATATATCATGTTAATAATCAAAATAACTTCTGATATTTATAAAGTTTTCTAGTTCGTATGGTGGAGTATTAATTTGTAGTTGAAATTTTGGAAGGGTAACTATCTTCTGGTAATTTATGATGTTTGTAGACCCGCCGCGGTTAACAGATGTCATTTGGAAATACCACCCGTCGTTGTTGAGAAGAAATCTTGTTTTTCATCAATAGGAGTGCTCTTATTGAGAAAGATTGCCCTGTAGTAGTGTCTAGGGTTAATTTGAAGTTGAAATTTAGGAAGGGTAACTATCTTCTGGGCATTTATGATGTTGGTAGACCCGCCGCGGTTAACAGATGTCATTTGGAAATACCCCCCGTCGTGGTTGAGAAGAAATCTTGTTTTTAATAAAAATGAGTGCTCTTATTGAGAAAGATTGCCCTGTAGTAGTGTCTAGGGTTAATTTGAAGTTGAAATTTAGTAAAGGTAACTACCTTCTGGGAATTTATGATGTTGGTAGACCCGCCGCGGTTAAAAGTTTTCATTTGGATATAACCCAAGTGGGGTTTGACAAGATATCTTGTTTATCATCCATGGAAGTGCAGTTATTTATAAAGATTTCCCTGGAGCAGTGTCTCTGATTAATGTTAAGTTGTAAGTTATGAAGGTTAAAAACATTATGGGGCGTTTTGAGGGTGGTAATGCAACAACGGTTCACAGATGTCATTTGGAAATACCACCCGTCGTTGTTGAAAAGAAATCTTGTTTATCATCAATTGGAGTGCTCTTATTGAGAAAGATTGCCCTGTAGCAGTGTCTAGGATTAATTTGAAGATAAAATTTAGGAAGTTTAACAACCTTCTGGTGATTTATGATAGTTGTAATGAAACCGCGGTTAGAAGATGTCATATGGAAATAACACCCGTCGTTGTTGATAAGAAATCTTGTTTTTCATCAATAGTAGTGCTCTTATTGAGAAAGATTGCTCTGTAGCAGTGTCTAGGGTTAATTTGAAGTTGAAATTTAGGAAGTTTAACTATCTTCTGGTAATTTATGATATTTGGAATCACACCGCGGTTAGACGATGTCATATGGAAATAACACCCGTCGTGGTTGAGAAGAAATATTCTTTATAATCAATAGGAGTGCTGTTATTGAGAAAGATTGCCCTGTAGTAGTGTCTAGGGTTAATTTGAAGTTTAAATTTAGGAAGGGTAACTACCTTCTGGGTATTTATTATGTTGGTAAACCCGCCGCGGTTAACAGATGTCATTTGGAAATAACACCCGTCGTGGTTGAGAAGAAATATTGTTTATCATCAATAGAAGTGCTCTTATTGAGAAAGATTTCCCTGTAGTAGCGTCTAGGGTTAATTTGAAGTTGAAATTTAGGAAGGGTAACTACCTTCTGGGAATTTATAATGTTGGTAGACCCGCCGCGGTTAACAGATGTCATTTAGAAATACCACCCGTCGTTGTTGAAAAGAAATCTTGTTTTTCATCAATAGGAGTGCTCTTATGGAGAAAGATTGCCCTGTAGTAGTGTCTAGGGTTAATTTGAAGTTGAAATTTAGGAAGGGTAACTACCTTCTCGGAATTTATGATGTTGGTAAACCCGCCGCGGTTAACAGATGTCATTTGGAAATACCACCCGTCGTTGTTGAGAAGAAATTTTTTTTTTAATCAATAGGAGTTCTCTTATGGAGAAAGATTGCCCTGTAGTAGTGTCTAGGGTTAATTTGAAGTTGAAATTTAGGAAGGGTAACTACCTTCTGGGAATTTATGATGTTGGTCTACCCACCGCGGTTAACAGATGTCATTTGGAAATAAGACCCGTCGTGGTTGAGAAGAAATATTTTTTATCATCTATAGGAGTTCTGTTATTGAGAAAGATTTCCCTGTAGCAGTGTGTAGGGTTAATTTGAAGTTTAAATTTAGGAAGTGTAACTACCTTCTGGTACTTTATGATGTTGGTAATCCCGCCGCGGTTAGAAGATGTCATTTGGAAATACCACCCGTCGTGGTTGAGAAGAAATATTGTTTATCATCAATAGGAGTGCTCTTATTGAGAAAGATTTCTCTGTAGGAGTGTCTAGGATTAATTTGAAGTTGAAATTTAGGATGTTTAACTACCTTCTGGTAATTTATGATGTTTGTAGTCCCGCCGCGGGTAGACGATGTCATTTATAAATAACACCCCTCGTGGTTGAGAAGAAATATTCTTTATAATCAAAATTAGTGCTCTTATTGATAAAGATTTCTCTGTAGTAGTGTCTAGGGTTAATTTGAAGTTTAAAGTTATGAAGGGTAACAACCTTCTGGGAATTTATGATGTTGGTAAACCCGCCGTGGTTAACCGATGTCATTTGGAAATACGACACGTCGTGGTTGAAAAGAAATATTGTTTATCATCAATAGGAGTGCTGTTATTGAGAAAGATTTCTCTGTAGTTGTGTCTATGATTAATTTGAAGTTGAAATTTATGAAGTTTAACAACCATCTGGGAAGTTTTGATGTTTGTAATCAAGCCGTGGTTAGAAGATGTCATTAAGAAATACCACCCGTCGTGGTTGAAAAGAAATCATGTTTTTAATAAAATGTATTGCTCTTATTGATAAAGATTGCCCTGTAGTAGTGTCTAGGGTTAATTTGAAGTTGAAATTTAGGAAGGGTAACTACCTTCTGGGAATTTATGATGTTGGTAGACCCGCCGCGGTTAACAGATGTCATTTGGAAATACCACCCGTCGTTGTTGAGAAGAAATCTTGTTTTTCATCAATAGGAGTGCTCTTATTGATAAAGATCACCATCTAGTAGTGTCTAGGGTTAGTTTAAAGCTGATATTTCGGAAAGGTAACTCCCTTCTGGGAATCTATGACGCTGGTAGACTCCAGGATGAGAATTTTAGATAATATTTCCAATAACAGTTGGATGCTAAACTCCAGAGTTTAAAATTTGACAATGTGGAAGATGGATTGAATAATTTTAGGAAAATAATTCGTGAAGTCACTGATGGTGTCTTAGGGAAGAAATTTAGAAACACAGCTATGAATATTAGTGAAAATGCTTTATATTTAATAGAGACGAGGGGGGGCTTGTAGAAAAATTATCTGAGTGATCTTGTTACATATAAGATCATATGAAAATAAGAGGAATTCAAAAAAATCTGGGAAGGTTTTAAAGTACGAATTCAGGAGGTGTGAAGTTGAGGCCATAGATAAAATTGCTGAAGATCTTATAGATGCAGCCAGACGGTAAAAATGGTAAAATATTGTACTGGTCTGCTAAGAAAATGAGAGAGAATTGTAAATCTGGAATATTTTTCCAGTTAAAGATAGGAACAATGTCAAAATTAATGAGAAGGAAAGAGTTAAAGAAAGATTGACAGAAAATTTTGAGAAACTAATTAAGTGACAAAACAAAATAAAGCTTCAACAGATAAATAAATCCGAAGAATAGATAAATCAGTCTCTCTGACTTATCTGTTTTTTTTTCAGATAAATCAGTTCTTTCTTTGATTATTTTCCTCTCTTTCTTAACATTGTTTCTGACCTGATCTACAGGCTTTTAAGCCTTTAAGGGTTGTTCTTTATAGTTAGACTGAGTGAGAGTTGTTATTTTACTGACACAAAATTTATGGATAACAATAATAAAAAAAGCATGGCAACACTTACCTTTAACATAAGTTTCATTGTAAAAATTAGGCATTTCCCAGCCATCTTCTTCTTCATCATAATAATGTGCGTACGTGGAGTGATGTGATGGTGCTATGCTTTCTGCATATGGTGCACCAGTACCATAGAAAAAGTTAGGGTTAATTGCACCTCCAGCTGGATCAATTATTGAGGGTGCTAAGCCAGCTTTCATTTCTGGTTGTTTTCGACGATTCGTCCTAAAATTTAATTTATCGATGATATTAAAGAATAAAAAGATAGGAATTGTTTAGAAATTGCATCTTGGCACAACCACGGCTCAGCCAAGTGTGTTTTCATTTATTTAAAAAACTAATGGTTTTTTTTTACATAAGCTCTCTTCTCATTTAAAAACTAATCACAGCAAATCTCTTTTTTATAATTAATTTTAATTAATTTTATCAATTATTAAATTATTAATTGATTAAACTAATTATTTATAATTCAAATAACACACATAAATTAATCTTTAGGTAGGCAAACATAATAGAAACTAATACTAACCTCACACATATCATCCAGATGAGAAGTATCATCAAGATAAGAAGAATGACAGATCCAGCTATTCCTCCAGCGATATATGCAAACTCGGATTTCTCCTCACATCGCTTTCCTTGATAGCTCCCTGGACATTGACACTGGGGCTCAAAAGCCTTATTTTTCTTACAAACACCATCGTTCAAGCAATAGCCATTACATAAATCTGGAAAAGAGGTATAGGTTGCTAGAAATAAGCAGAATATCAGAAAGAAGCGCTAAGGGATTTGCACCAGGGTTGCCCCCTATAGCACGAAAGTGCTAATTTGACACTATTTCATTATGTTTAGTGCTGTATAAAGTGCTCAGGGTTGCCACCTGTAGCACGAAAAGGCTATTTTGGCACTATTTCATTATGTTTAGTGCTGTAAAAATGGGTGACAGACTATCCATCAACATGTGAAATGAATCTTTTCTATACAATTCTAAAAAAGGTATGCCATCTCTGCCTCTCACAGAGATTGTCTGATTTGGCTTTTACCCTAATTAGCCATAGCTCTCGAGTTTTTCGTCACTTCCACCAAGTTGATTTTAATTCAATAATGCTTGCCTAACTGTTTACATATTCCAAAATAAATATTTCTCAGTGTTATGAGCATTATTCTAGAATGATTGAATGATTTTATTTTTATTCAGCGACTAAACCCGTACAGAGTATTTCACACGTACAGAGGATTTGCACCAGCGTTGCCACCAGTAGCACAAAAGTGCTATTTTGGCAATATTTCATTATGTTTAGCGCTGCAGAAGGTGCTCAGGGTTGCCACCTGTAACACATAAGTGCTATTTCGGCACTATTTCATTATATTTAGTGCTGTAAAAAGTGCTCAGAGTTGCCACATGTAGCACAAAAGGGCTATTTTGGCACTATTACATTATGTTCAATGTAGTAGTAATCGATGACCGACTATCCATCAACAACTGAAATGAATCATTTTTATACAATTCTGAAAAAAGGGGCTATTTTTAGCAGTATTATGGTCAATTTTTGACTCCAGTACCTTAAATTGTTATGTAGTGCACAAATTTGGAGAATTGGTAGCACTTTAGGAAGTGATCGTAGTGGCAACCCTGGTTTGCACACGTGAGTGAATAAAGATCTGATAGTGTTAAGCAACGTTTAGGTGCTGGTCTCTGTCTTGAATTCAGTCTCACACTGAAAGTTCAACTATGCTGAACTTAATTTTAAGAAAAGCAATTAACATGTATTGGCAGTAATGACCGTCTTTTTGGAGATGGATTGAAATTTCAGCAAGTTTGAACTTAGTTTTAAATTAAGGATTAAGATTAATCTTCACTTTTCTTAGTTCTAAGAACACCACTGATCAAGATTTGGACTTAAGCGTTGGAACGCTTGCTTTAATACTACTACTATTATTAGCAACGTATCCGAGTACAAAGTTAGTGGATGCAAAAACAAGGGGGGAAATATCGTCCTCCACAGGGGGCGGAAATTGTGCGTGGTAAAACTGCCTTCCTAGATTTGTTTCTTCCAGATTTTGACGAAAACCTATTTCTTAGTATTTTCAACGAATACCTTTTTTGGTATTCTCCTTGAAAAATTCCAAAAACAGCAGACTAACCAAATTTAAAAAATGAATTGATTCGTACCCCCCCCCCCCCAACCCCCCATATTCTTAAAAATTGATATTGCCCCTTCCTCTACATTATATTTAATTTACGCTACCCTCTTACCCCTCTCATGAATCCAACCCACTCTATGTAAAGTTGCGCTCTTTGCTCTCTCGCATAAAATTCTCACTTGCTTTAAATATTTTTACTTATCCCTCTTATACCCCCCCCCCCCCCTTAACTTCCTAAATAAGTTTTCAAACATCGCTGCTTTAAGATTGTTGCCTGAAGAGTGAAATAATAGAAATAGAATAAGAGGTGGAACAATTACCAAAGAAGGTAAGAAGCGAAAATCAGGGTATTAAGACAGGGTAATAAGAGGAAATCAGGGAATTAAGAAAAAAATCAAGAGGCAAAAATAAGGGAGCCATAGTTTGATGTTTTCATTCATTGTATAATACCCTAAAAAGATGCAGTATATTAAAGCCGTGAACATTTACAAGAGATTTAATTATGAAACACAACTTTTCAAAAAACTTATACGTTGTTGTCAAAGCGAAATTTGTTAAAGTAAAATACTTCAAACAATTCCAACGCCGCTGCAAATTTTCCCCGGACAATTCCTCTGGCACATCTCCACATGCACAATTGAGCGGGCAAACAGAGAGTAAGACAAATAAAAAGAATTCCTTGTAGGAATTTTGTCATATTCCCCCAGTTTAAAATTTCCCTTGGAATTTTCCCCCTTAAACTTCTCTCCCCACGCTTAATTCTCCCCGTGGAAACTTACCCCCAGCAGACTTACCCGCCTTTTGTAAGCCTTATTTTTCAGCCTTTCTTAAATCTATAAGTTTAAATAGACATTATACTGTATATGAAGCTTAGCTGAATACCATAACTCACCAGTACTTACCAAGTACATAAAGTACTTACATAAAGTACTTACCAAGTACTTACCAAGTACACTTACAAGTATAAAACTTACCAGTACATATTTGGCCTGTTCCATTAAACCCAGGTTTGCAGACGCATCTGAAGCTGCTATCTTCTTTCTTAAACATGCACTGAGCATTCACATCACAAGGACTATCACCATTCACCAGACAGGGATTAAAGCAATCATCAACGGATGTCTAAAAATAGAATCACATTTTTAAAACATGTTTCTAATATTTGTAATATTAATTTTGTAATTTTGTAGTTTGTAATTGGAAAATATATTTGTAATGTCACTTTTCATCAATTTCAGCCACTATGGTATAGGCGTCGAAGGGGGTCTTTCGAGATGGAGGTCAGCTCTTGGAGGCCAGATGGAAGTCGAGGACACTAACAAAGCCAGACTCAGAAATTTCAGCTTTGTTCTAATTTGATTAATTTGATAGGATGTAATTTTAAAGATGAAAATTAACAAAAGTAATCCTTTCTCTTGCCAAGGATAGACAACTTAAGGAAGGGGGCAATTTTCCCCTAAATTTCTTATACCCTATATTTTAAAATACATTTCCTTGGTATATTTATTGTTCAACCCCCCCCCCCTGAACTTCGAAAAATACCTTTTTTTTATCTTCATTGAAAAAAAACTTCTTACTCCTCCCCATCATTTTTGTGATTGAGCATCCTTGGTCAAGTTTTTTGCCATTTTTTGAATTATGAAAAAAAAATTGAATTAAAATTTTTAAGCAAAATTATAAAATTATAGTAATAAGTCAAAAGTAATTTTTGAACTATATCAATATATTTAACTATGATTTCATGCAAAAATAAAAAAACGGAAAGCCAACAAATAAAATAAACACTAAAACCGATAATTTGAAAACAAAAAGACATAACAAGAATAGATACTCTAGATTTTGTCAATTGACCTTTTTTCTGTTAAGCTAATTTTAGCACGGGCTATTGTTCTACTACTAGAGCACAAACATTTTTAACTAGACTTTTGAGTTCCGAGGTCATTTATTAAACAATAAATTTACAATAAATAAGCAACTTCAATATAGTCTCCCCCGTAATGTTTCATGCCCAGGGAAGAATAGGGGAGAAAAACAAATATACCAACAACAAAACATATATAAAGAAAAAAAAATCAATATCCCATCTTCAAAATCGAAAAAGTCATAAGCTAGACAGGAGAGTAGCGCATGATTTTAAATTATACGGAAATCAAACCGTCCCGATTTAGGCGTATTAGTTTTTATGGATACGGTTAAGACCGCAATATTTGCAGCAATATAGAGAATGTAATATTTCTGCCAGGTAGCAATCCACATCCACGGCGTCCCCGCCAAGTGAAGGACACTGATGGCGATATGGTACTTTAATTTTATTCAACATATAATTGAAATTAGTGTGGTATAACCCTAATTCAATTTTATCCCAAGACTTCTTGGTGAATCGTTTCCTCCCCACTGATCCTCCCAGCAAAGACATTGGGATAGAGCAAGACACTTCTAAGTGGAAATGATCACTAATTAAAAAATATTGTGCTACATGTACTTTAAGGTTCGCCGACTGTTGAAAATCTGCTATAACAAAATCTAAATCAAAGGTGTTACCGGATTTCTGTAGATAAGTGTAAGTCTGATCTTTTTGTAAGATATGTAGGTTAGAGAGAAACGAGGCTTTTGGTATCTGAGAACGTAGATCCGTACTCACGGTTCCACGTGACGTGACGTGACGTTAATTTATGATTTGAAGCAGAGTTACGATAGGTTAGTTGTCATGTATACACAAAGTAGAGTTACATCCCCTAATCCAACAGCAATAAATATAAACTTGTGTGGAGGGGCTCCAAACATTTCATTTCCTTCACCACTCATAATATAATTAATTGAAAAACTTTTTGCACAAAATTAGTTTTTCAAAAAATAAGTAAGGAACTCCATTAAACCAAAAATGAACAAAACTAGAATCAAATAATCTACCAAGCATACAACCACACATCAGTATTAATAAATAAATGAAACCCAAACAAAACATAAACTAAAAGAAGGAAAACTCAAAAAAATCAGAAATTAATCTGAGCAGGGTTCTAAACCCTATGCTTTCTAAAAGCCAGAATATAATTTGTACTTTACTGGAACAAATTCAAATGAACTTAATGAAAGAAATGTGCATTGTCAGTTTAATATACATATGCTGATACTTATTCCTTATGCAATAATTATATTATATTATGCAATAATTATATTGAATACAGTCAAAGCCAGTGCTCAGATCACATTGAGCAACAAAATTAAATTAAAATCTGAAGTTTTAATTCCTATGCCAAAAATATGAAAAACGTGAGAAATATTCAAAGCACTAACAATAGCAATTAAAACAATCAAAAATAGTTTTTTAAAATCTTTCCAAAGAAGAACTTTTTCAAAGAAAAGTAAAGAACCATATTAAAATTTAAAATGAGCAGAAATGAAGCCCTATTACAATTCAAGCAGCAAGAAATTACTATCAAAGAATAAATCAAAATCAAAAGAAACAAAAATTAAAATGAATAATCATCTCTTATCACATAATATAGGCCTAATCTGATCACATATGTGATAATAAGCACTTAAATATATTGGATACGGATATAGATGAATAAATAAATCCTAAAACGAGGATAAACTAATAGTAATACTTGCGTCAAACTTAAAACGAACAGAAATTACTACAAACAGGAGATTGGGTGGTCTCCCCCCCCCCCATATCAGTAGAAATTCTAAACTCTATTTCATCATTTGCGCTTTTGTGAAAACCAGATATATTCTAAACATTTTTTTTTGTGGATAAAAAAACAGTGTTGAACAAAATCTTAAATTGCCGAGATTTCCAGGAATCAATATAATTTTATATTAATCGATTGGTTTGTTTTATCAGTTCTTTCCAATCATATTGTTTGTTATATGGATTTTATTTTATATTTTTCGTCAATTTTTTGAATATGTTTCACAAATTCAGAGCTTCTCAGAGCTTCACAAATTCAGAGCTGGCACAAATTCAGAGCTTCTCAGCTAAGAAATCGGATTTTGACAATATAGCTTAGAGCCTTTCAGTAGACTCTCGCTCTATTTCCAGTGATCGACTTTTCAATATCAGAAAGCAATCTAAATATTTAATTTTAACGATTATTGAGTGAAATACGAAAAAAATGAGCGTTGATGCCTTATTTCTCCTTAGATTGGTTATTTGCCTCCATTTTTTGCAATTTGATGATGTTTGTGCCAACGTTAACACAAAATAGATGTTAGCTAACCGTATTCAAAAAACATTGATAAAAAATTTATTCCACAGTTAATTTTCAATCGTTACAACTATTAATTCAGTCTCACTCGGAACAAAAGTACGTTCTTTATCGAATATTAGTAACTTTTCGTTGAACTCGGAACACACTCATAGAGTTTACTTATTGAAAATCTTACAACTAAATAACTTTCCGTGCTTTTCATTGGCTTAAAATTTAACACAGGAGAACCTACCAGGTGGAATTGAACAATTCCTTATTTTATTAGGTTTAAAGTTTAAGCAGGAACCAATGATATTTTAAGAAGAAGGGCTTATGGGCTTTCCTTTCTTGCATACGCTTAAGGAATAAAGTGATTGGCTCAGAAAACTAGGTCACAGCCGTGAGCCAATGAAATAAAAGCATACTTTTTACCACAGAACTACAGGAAAGTCATCCCACTTTTTCTCCTTATGCAAATCTTATATCGATATAAATATTACTTACTGATCCAACATCATTCGTAGAAGTATCTGGTGGACATGAAAGACATCCACTCTGTTGTGGCAAAGGCTGGTAAAAACCTCTCGGACATTTAGTACAATTTGTTGAATCTGAAGGCAAAAAGGTACCCGGTGGACATCTGGGTATTGTACACTCTTCTGGTCCAGCTGCTCCTTTGTTACCAATTGGTGTTGTTTTATCAGCTGGACAGGGTGTGCAGGTCATATGCAGTCCTTTTGTTCGGTAAGTTCCTCTTGGACAAGGCTCGCACTGAGCAGTTGTATCTGAGCCAGATGCAGTCATCTGTTGGCCGCTGGGGCAATCCTCTCGGCACTCTTCTATAGAAATCGCGACATCAGTTCTAGTTGTTTTTCCAATGGGGCAGGTAAGGCAACTAAAAGATCCTTCTTCTGGCTGGAACCTTCCAAAGCCACATACCACACAACGTTTTGCTTCATCATTGTACATCATACCACGAGAGCATTTTTCTGTAAAAGAGGGTTTCAATAAAAACAACATAAATAAAAATCAAACTTTTAAAAGAACAAGAAAATAAAGTTTAATCAAGAATCAAAAATCTTTTCTGATACTTTTGCATTTTGTAACTGTATGCCAGTTAGCATCTTAGTTTCACAAATATAATCGAAATAATGTATTTTTAAGTAGCATGAAATGTACAATCATTTGATTCAGGAATTTAAAGGGGTGAGGGTGCCTCAATAAAAAAAGCGTAGGCAAACTATGTGAAAAATATAAGATAAAAATAAAAATATAAATAATAAAATAAATAAGATAAAATATAAATATAAATAAGATATAAATATAAAAATATAAATAAGATAAAAAGAAAAATAAAAATATAAGAAAGCATCATTTTGTGAAGAAGCACGGACCCAAATCCGTAACCCCCCTACTTTACTTCCTCGACCGCTGCTGAGAAATACTTTTAAATGCTTACTAGACTCCCTGGTGCTTACAGACCGAAAGAGACAAATGTCTAAAACCTGGATAATTTCAACTATGGGTAATTGATCCAAAACCTGGGTAATTTCTAGTAATTTTAAATAGCATGTACGAAAAATATGGTTCAATACCGCTCTTCAGGGCTATAATGAAAGAAAAATTGAGATGGCTAGGGCCCGTTGTGCGGATGAAGGATGGTAGATTGCCGAAGTTTGTTCTTTTCGGTCAACCGTCTAGGGCTAAACGGAAAACAGGTCGTCCACGTCTGGGGTCGGAGGACATCATAAAGAAAGATTTAAAGGAAATGGGAACTTCGTTGGAGGGTGTAAAAAGGGAGGCTTTGAATAGAATGATATGGAGGAGGAGCGTGCGTAGCTGTGTTGGCCTCAGGTGGCTTGGTGCTGCGGTGAGTTGTTAGTAGTAGTAGTAGTATTTCAGCAAAATATAGATTTTCTTGTTAACTAATGGGATCGGTTAACCACTTGCTTGTTTTTCTTCGGCAAACAAGCCATCAATAAGAGCCATCAATAAGCCGTCAATAAGAGCCATCAATAAACCGTTGCTTTTCGTCCAAACAGTTTAATGAAGGTTCATGTCTCTTAAATGTATCATTTCAATATCTGCATCGTTACAAAAACAGAAGAGCACATATATAACTCAAGAGGCTCGTTTCCTCTTTAAAATTCCGAAAGCTTTACAAGATTTCCTATATTGTCTTCTACTTTCCAAAATTCCTATTTTCTTCCTATATTCAAAATTCTCTACACTTCAAATTTCCTATATTTCTTCCTTTCAAAATTTTCTTATATTCTTCTATTTTCCAAAAAAAAAGATCCATTCTAAATTTGTTTTAAAATCACCGAACTGATTAGCCAAAAGTAATAAAAGAGAGAGGTGATACCAAATTCTAAGCTGCCATTCTTGGGAGGTATCTGACACTTTATAAGTGGCCATGGAATTCTTGTATTGTTTTAAAATCACTTTTCTGTGAATAGGCAGCGCTGCGGCGGTATAGGTTCAGGTTCATACATTTTATTAACAAAAAAACAACTCAATGTGACAACAAGTCACACTAAAGCAAGAAGATGCTTGAAAAAGCGACCTGTTGGATATCATGCTTGCCAATTAAACACACCAAATAAAATGAAAAAAGGGGATAACAATAATAATAACTGAAATTAATTGATAAATATATAATGGCACAAAATAAAAAAAAATAAAATAAAATATCTACAAAAAAAAGCCTTCTCTCGAACCTTTAACACTACCAAATTCCTGAAAAGAAATGATTTTTAATACGGGTTTTAAGTTGCGGCACACTTTCAGCTTGACGAACAGAATCTGGGAACGAATTCCAAACTGACAGGCCCATGTGTCTGGTCACTTGACTCGCTCTCGTTGTGTTCCGTGGCTCAGATGCAAGACTATCCGCACTCCTAGTCGAATAATCGTGGTAAAACGAATTAGGCTTAAAAATATTCATAAAAAAATCGGGTGCAAGACCATTCAGACACTGAAATACAAACATTCCAATTTAATAATCCTTTATTTCAACAACCTTTAAAATTTTAAACTTTCTAAAAAGTGATTCAGTGCAATCCATACCACGATCATACCTTCCAATCAACCTTATAGCCTTATTCTACGGAACTCGAACTCTTCTAAAATTGCAACTAAAATTACTCGCCCAAATCAAACAACCATAATTTATATAAGGCGCTATTAAGGAAAAATACAATAAAAGCAGAATTTTCAAAGGTAAAAAAATTTGAAAACGGTTCAGAACTCCAAGGCCTCGCGCCATCTTTCATGCTATAATGTCGCAGTGTTTTCTCCAACTCAAGTTTACATCCAGGATGAATCCCAGATATCGGATCTCTTCGACTTGTGAGAGCGGTAGGCCATTGTAAATAATGACACCAGCGAGAGTGGGAGCAGAACCAGTCCTCGTAAACATCATAAAATTAGTTTTTGATGCATTGACGCTAAGTAGGCTAGCACAAACAAATTCATGTAGGCCATCAAGTGCCTTATTTTCCTTGAACAGGAGCTCTTGCAGCGACTTTCCTGCAATCACTAAAGCCGTGTCGTCAGCAAACGAAGTAACTGAAGCTCCGGGAATGTAGAATCTCATTGTGTCTACGAATATCAGGTACAGGAGAGGACCAAGAACTGAGCCCTGTGGAACACCACACTTTATGGGATACGGCTGAGAAGATTTGTTACTCAAAGTCACTCGTAGCTTCCTTTCACCTAAATACGATTCAAACCAATTTAAAACACTACCCTTTATGCCTAAATAATACAGCCTTTCCAATAGAATCTTAAACTCAACAGTGTCAAAAGCCTTTCTAAAATCAATAAAAACGCCCATGCACTGCTCGCCATTCTCAAGTGCCGAGTTAATATTTTCCAGCAGACGCTGGACTGCCTGCGTCGTCGAATGTCCTTTCCGGAAGCCAAATTGACCATCGTGTAAAACACCAATTTTCATCAGATACTCGTAAAGCCGGTGATGAACAATCTTTTCATAAATTTTTGAATAAATCGGGAGAATTGATATTGGTCTCCAATTAGATATTTCAGTTTTGACTCCAACTTTGTGCAACGGTACAACTTTAGCTATTTTAAGCGCACTCGGAAACATCCCCTTTTCCATAGAAATATTGATAAGGTATACGAGGACAGGAAGCAAATAAACCAGAACCGACTTGAGCGTTCTAAGGCTCATTCCATAAACTCCTGCACTGTTTGACTTAATCGTGCTAAAAATTTTGCGTACCTCGTCTTCAGTACAAGGCTGGAGATTAATTTTGAAACTTCTTCCTCGCTCATCCACAAAACTGCTTGATTCGAAAACATGGGAGTTCCTTGCTTCTTCTTGAATCTTGCAGCCAATTTCAGAGAAATATTGTCCAAATACGTTGCAGATTTCCTCAGTTTCTTACAAGGTCCTATTATTTAGCACAATTTTTGGCTCCGATAGCTTCATAGGATCTTTTAGAAGATCATTCACAACTTGCCATGTTGCTTTGGGGTTACCTTTACTTTCTTCAAATACATTTGTAAAAATGCCTTCTTTTTTCCTTTTTAGGGCATTTGCCATATTCCTTAGCTCTTTATACATCACATGGAGCTCATTATTCTGCGGATGATTCAGATGCTCCTCACACGCCTGATTTCTCATATTAAACAGATTCAGCAGCTCATCATCACACCATGGTTTTCTCGGTTTATTCTTTCTGGGGTTTGTTTCTTTAAGCGGACACGTGCTATCATAAATATTCGACACTATTTGGTTAATTTTGGTCAAAATTTTATTTAACGATTTGATTCTAATCAATTTTTTTATTTGAATCGAAAAAACGATTGAAATAAAAAAAAATATCAAATTTATAATTTGGTTTATGTGTTTATTTGGTCTATGTTTTATTATAAACGTAAACGAATTTTATATATGGGGAATCATCATAGATTTTGGATTTATATATTTTGTTTCCAAAACCTCTTATTTTAACGATTTTATTATCAATATAAGTATCAGCTTACCTTTGCAGTCCTCTGCAGCTCTTGATCCAGTAGATACAGTTGTTCCAGGCTTACCATTTATGCTAGGACAAGGGATACATCCAGACTGTCCAGTTTGTGATTGATACGTTCCAATATCACATCGATGGCAAGCCCTGTCCGTTTGGTTAAAGTACAGACCAGACGAGCAAGGAACTGAAAATAGTTTTTCTTTAAAGAACTTTTTTGACAAGCACAATAAGTAGTAACAAAAACATGTATTGGACCATGGCCAAAACAGCAGTCACCCTAGTCTTATAATTGTTCTTTTAATTAATCTGTCAATTTATTAATATAATAAATATATAACCTATTTTATTATTTTATTCGATTTTTTATTTGTTATTTTATTCAATTTTATTCGATTTTACAATCTATATAATCTAATTTATTATTATAATCAATAAATATATGATATATAATCTATTAATTTTAATTAATCTTCTTTTAATAATCCTGTTCTTTTAATTAGTCTAGTCTTTTTAATTTGGTCTGGTTTGAGCCACAGAGAAACAGGGGGCCTATTTATCAGAAATCTGGTGACTTGAAAACTTTTCATTCCTTTTACTGGCTTAAAATCTATTTGTTTGTCTATAATCATCTAATAATCATGTAAAATAAATTCATACAATGCAGGCATTTATCAAAATTTTATTCATTATTAATCACACGTGACGAAGGTATTTTATTTAATTAAATTGATATTATAATTACAATTTAAACTTAGTTGCCTTTAAAAATTAATTAAACGAAATTCAACTAAATTTGATTCTTAATTGAATTAAGTTTAAAACTTAAATAAATTTAATTGAAGCTCAGATTGCTTACATCAAATATTTGAGAAAAACTTTCTTGGCATCTTTCTGTCCCGTTTTGAAACGTCTTCGGCAACCACATTACTTCCATTCCCTTGTTCCTTGGGCACACAAAAGAAAACTCTCCATGAGCGCAGATACGAAATTCTCCTCAAGTTTGGACACTCACGACTCAGAAGCATCATTCGCTAGGTGTCATATCCTTGTATTAAATTGTGTTTTAAATTTAGTGTCGGTGTTTTAGAAAATCTGCGGCTTTGCACCAAAGGCTCCCGCAACATTTAGCTCAACCGGTACCGAAAATTCAGCTAGTACCAGCACGGCATATGCGGCAGGCAAGTAGTTTTGTTCCCTCGTTCTTCAAGTTTTTAATTCTGAACCCACTCCTCAACAATTGTATATATTTATTTTCTTTAGTTCATTATTCTTTTACTTTTTTTATTCGTTTGACTCTGTTTAGTTTGAATCTGTGATATTTCGAATCAATGCATATTTTCGCATGACGATGGCTATGGCTGTGATTTTCATATGTTTAGTGTCTTATTATGGCAAAACCGCCGCTAATTGGCATGACCGTTTTTATGGCGTTTGAAAATAGAATTGTTGTTTATTTATTTATACAGCGTCTGCCTACCCAAAGCAAGAACAAAATCGAACCATTAAGATGCCTCACCATTCGTTCTATGAACTATTTTGTTCCTTTAATCTTTCGTAATTTGTTGACCTAGTGTTGTAAATAAATAGCGTTTTAGTTGCGGCCTAGGCCAAAATTATGACAGCAGTTTTTATTAATGAACCTTTAGTCCTTTTTTTTAGATACTATAGCAAGCAAAGAAAAAAGAAACATACCACAGCTTGACCCCTGAACAACTTGGCCAGGAGGGCATACAAAGTTAGCTTCTAGTTGCAAACTGGTTGGATCGATCACAGTGTTTGGGAGGGCATCTCGGACATCCAAGCCACTGCTCTCGAGTATTAAGCTTTCAAGCAATCTGCGAATGGTGGTCTGTTCGTTGGTATTTGGGTTAGTCACTGGATCACTGCAAAAGAGGTAGGATATCGTCAACATTTCACACCATGTTTCAACTATCCACAATCAGCATTTATATAAAAATAAAATCAGTGCTAGAAAAATCAAGGTACTTGTTAATTATTCAGAAAACACTCAAGTTCTTGGTCGGAATTTAAGATTTGAGAAAACCGGTTTCATAGCCACAAAGACAAGCGACGGGTGACAAAATGCATTGGACTGATATAATTTGGGCTATATATTTTCACATTTGGGGGGGGGGGGTAAAGTGCAGCAGGTTGCATGCAAAATTTGCTAGCTATAATTATACTTCATATTATAAGTAAGAGTTGTTTTCTAACTTAACGCTGTCAAAATACTCTAACCCCCACCGTAATATGCAAACATATAGCCCAAATTAGACAAGTCCAATGTATTGTCACCCAAGTATGAAACCGGTTTTTACAGATCTATAGATCAAAATTCTTGAGTGTGTTCTGAATAAGTTACAAGTAACAAAATCAATGTAAACATATTGATTACATTGAGAACTACTCGCTCTCAATGTTCATGTCCGCAAAACAAGATTGTAAAATTTTAAATTAACATTAAACTGCTAAAAGGGCGAAAGCTTTCTGCGATTGACTTTGACAAGCATACAAGATGGGGGGGGGGGGTAGATCTTGGTCAAACCAATTCATGTATGATATGTTGTGTTCACCCACGAACCGACATTTAGGCCGCATCTCATCAAACAGAAATGTTCCTTAGTTGTTTGCTTGGTCGACCAAGAACAGAAATAAATTGACTTTTATCCACGATTTCGTTGATTAACTAAAAAAAATTATAATGGAATAAAAAAATTAAAGAACATTCTGAAAAAAAATCTTTGTAATGACTTTTTTTGTGGAAAATGTTTTCGAGCTTGGCACACAAATCTTAATATAAAACTGGCGGTTTAATGTAAAAATAACGACGGACTCATCCTAAAATCAAGTCTTGAGAAGGAGAGCTAAGACTCAAAGCTTTGCTTTGAGGGGGGGCTTTGAGGGGGGTTATTTGTATGTAGTTTTCAGTTACTATTACTATGGATGTTTTAGAAAAAAAAAAGAGTTACACAAGTCATAAAAATCAAACAGTTAGTGGTAACGAACTGTAAGCAAGGAGCGACCCGGCTCAATGGTAACCAAACTCTAGAAAACGGGATTTTGATAGTAATAGATGCATCAAAAGAATCAGATTTTACTGCTGATTCCAAATATATAAGTTTCGTCAAGTTTAGTCCCCACCAAAAGTTACGCGCCTAAGAAAATTTGTTTGATTTTCGAAAAAAGGGGGAAAGACCCCCTAAAAGCTATATAATCTTAATGAAAATCACACCATTATATTCAGCGTATCAGAGAACCCTACTGTAGTTTCAAGCTAAGCTCCTATCTACAAAAATGTAGAATTTTGCATTTTTTGCCAGTAGAAAGATCACGGATACGTGTTTATTTGTTTTTTTGTTGTTTTTTTTTTTCCCAGGGGTGATCGTATCGACCCAATGGTCCTAGAATATCGTGGTAGGGCTCATTGGAATGGAAATTAAAAGTTATAGTGCCATTTTTAAGTGACCTAAATAATGGAGGGCAACTAGGCCCCCTCCCACGCTCTTTTTTTCCCAAAGTCACCTGATCAAAATTTTGAGATAACTATTTTGTTCAGCATGGTCGAAAATATGATAACTATGTCTTTTAGATTACGTTAAAACTGAAAACGAACAGAAATTATTCCGTATATGAAAGGGGATGTCCCCTCCTCAACGCCTCACCCTTTACATTAAAGTTTGACTTTCTCACAACTCTATTTTTTTAAACAATAAAAAACTTTATCGTGAAGAGCACGGCGTTGAGGCGGGGACAACCCCTTTAATATACGGAATATTTTCTGTTCGTTTTAAGTTTTAACGTCGTTCCTTACTTTCAGTTAAAAAAAACTTGTTTTTTTTTTATTTTTACAACAAAACACCAGTTCTTCCACAGCTTTTACGACATTAAAAAAAAAGCAAAAAAAAAGCATAAACCACAACTTTAGCTTAAAAAAAAGCTAAAAAAAAGCATTCTGGATAACTTCTAGCCACATGCGCCCCACAACTTTAGCTTAAAAAAAAAAGCTAAAAAAAACTTCTAGCACCAACGCCCCACAACTTTAGCTTAAAAAAACTAAAAAAAAACATTCTGGATAACTTCTAGCCACCTACACCCCACAACTTTAGCTTTAAAAAAAAATCTAAAAAAAGCATTCTGGATAACGTCTAGCCACCTACGCCCAAAACCCATGGATACTCCCCTGAGATTTCCATATTACATTCCTGAGTTTAAACCCCCCAGAAAATTATTAAAAAAAACTTATTAAAAACATACTACCCCGCAAGGGGAATAAGAGAGGCTGGATACTTCATGTTAAATTAAGACAAAATAAAGCAGATTAGGGACGGTATTTTTAGCTTTTTTTTATTTGTATGATAACTATTCAAATAAGGTTGGATATCTTAGATTAGAACATAATAGAATTTAACAAATCTGGCTCAACTCTATGGTGGTTCCTATGCAGGGAACCAAAGTAAAAGCTTAAAACAGGACCTAGGAGAAGAGGAGGGTTTTTTCGTCACTCGGTCCCAAGGGGCTTAACATTGCGCTGAGTTTGTGTTAGTGGTACCAGCTTGGAAACTTGAAATGAATACGAAGTAATGATAATTAGTCAGAAATTAAATCTCAATCTTTAATTAAATTTCAAGATCAAACGTAGCCTTGTTAAATTTTGCCACATTAATTGTTGCAAATGTGGCAATTTCCTTGTCTGCCTGACTGCTGCGTTAACTATCTGTCAAAATAAATATGCTACTGCCGCATATTGCCCTATTTTCTGTAAAACGTTAACAAACTTTTGAAAAAATTATAACAAATATATTTTGGCATTTATTCTCTCCATAGTGCAGGCCGAATGGCGCCCTAAATTAGGCACTTGTTTTCGGCATAAATACAAAAATTCCAGTTCTTAGAAATTTAAGCTTTTGTGAAGGCTATGCAAAAATTAATTGGATTCATTCTCCAGAAAATTATAAGCTTCCCTCTTTAAAATGAAATTCTAGGCGCAAGCTTGTGGTATTTCAGAAAAACTAAACATTTTTCGTTCTTGATAATAATTTTTTGTTTTTTAACTAGAAGGTATTAACAACATACAAAGCTCTGTTTAGCTTTTATGTAGCTCAGTGACCAAACATAGACAAAACCATCGATTGTGCTGCAAGATTTGTTGCAATGGGTGTGAAATTAAAGCCAATCAAGGTATTCTGTGCCATGCACATCTTCAACATTAAACTTTGACTTCAAAATAAAAAAATAATGCAGCACAAAAGCGATTGTACTGCCAAATTTGATGCAATGATGGTGAAATTAAGGCCAACAAAGGCATAGTTTAGCCGGAATATTTCCAACCATAATTTTAGCTTTAAAAACATAAAAAAGATTCAGCACAGAAAAATTGAGCAGCAAAATTTAATGCAATGATGACGAGCTATTGGCCAATAAAGGCATGTTGTAGCAGGAAACTTTTCGAATATTAGGTTAGTTTTTAAAGTTAAAAAATGCAGCATAAAATCAGATTGTGCTGTGAGACTTAATACATTAATGATCAGCCTACAGGTAGCTACAACATTTTATGCCGATCACATCTCCGACCCTGAAAAGTAATGCGAAAAAACATTACCAAAAATACAAACAGGAAACCCTGGTTTTAGTACTGGATCAATTCTTACCTCTCAGCAGGGAAGGATATTTCAATATCGTAAACGTCGTCTTGATCAGCTTGTCTCCTCTTTCTGATTGAATTTTGATTTGTCTTTTTGCCGCACTTGATGCCAATACTCAGAGCATCGCAATTAACATCATCTGCACAAATGTGCCAATCTCTATTAGTCTTTTTAATTAACTCCTTTATTTTTTGATTTAAAACCTTACGGCCTGCGTCATTGCATAGTGTTGCTCCAAGAAGCTGGAATTTAGTCTTAACTATTAGTTGCGCTGCAGAGCTGCTGCTACAAGCTGGGTACACAAAAGGCAGTGACGGGTTTTCTGTAGGTCTCCAAAACCCTTCTGGACCACAGGAGTAGAACCTAGCAGTTGACTGTGAAAAAGCGCCACCCCTATTACATTCAATGCTGCAAGCTTTGAATTTTCCGTTTGGACCCCAGTCGGCGCAGCGCTGGATACCCCCAACTGGATCTGCTAGTATCGGGCAGAAGTCCCCTAAAAATAAAATATGTTTCAGCCAACCACACTAATGGCTCTGTAAAGCCACATTCAGGTGAAGCTTCAGCTAATATTCACGATCTAGAGATGTCCTCGTAGTTGAAATTTTTATTTAAATATACAAGCTGGACAGACGGCGCACATTCTCAGTGGCATATTTCAGAACTCAAATGACTTAAAAGCAAAGACAAAAGTGGCACTAGAATAACCTATCCGACGAATTAAAAAGAAAGAGAAAACATAGCTAGTCTACTACAAGTTGAACTTCTGGATAAATTTTCGATCCCCCTTAAACAGTAAATCGCCACAATGATCACTAATTTGGCCACACTCGATCGATCACTAATTTGTGCTCCTGTTTCTCCCCTAAACTGTTCCTAACATTTTCTTTGTGCATATATGAAGGAGAGAGGGGGAGGGGGGGGCTAGCTCTAACCCGATCCTATTTAACCTGACATGTCGAGAACCGTGCATTTTCTCTTTTTTTTTTACATTTGCCAAATAACTTGCCCATTTTTCGGCATTTCTTGGATTCATGCAAACCGCCTCCCCAAATTGATCTTCTTTGATGAGCCTGAGTGTCATTAACATTTTTTAAGGTTTCCAAGATGTTAACTAAGCAATAAATTCAACTTTAAACGACTAAGTTAACTGGTTTAACTCGGGAAATGGGAGGGGGGGGGGACCAAATATGGGATCTTAGAAAATTTTAATGCAATGATTTGGTTTCAATACTACAATCGTAATATCGTAACCAAGGATGCCCTTAGTTACGACTAATAACGATTAAATTGTTAATTAAACGATTAATTGCAATTGTACGATTACTACAATCGTAACCAAGGACACCCTTGGCCATATCGTAGATTTACACAGACAAACTATAAAATTACCCAGAAGAGAAGACATATAAAAAATATATATATAAGAGAAGATAAGATATAAATAAGAGAAGATAATAAAATAAATTTTGGACTATAAAGAAGAAATAAATCATTGTTTGAGAGAAATCATATAAGCGAAATTAAAAGAACAAGAAAATATTAAGATACATAGACTATATAGGCATATATTAAACATAACCATATTTCAATCCTTCAGCCTGATTATTAGGAGATGACAAACCAGTTGCACAAATTAAGGAAAATTCGATTAATGAAATACTAATATGCATAATTTCATGACAAATCAATTGGTGCAATTCAAGTTCCTGATGCTCCGGAATGAATCAGCAATTTGAATCCAAACCTTTAGTCTCAAGATTAGAATAAAGTGACTTTAAAACTGAACTACTATTACTACTACTAACAACTCACAGCAGAACCAGGCTTCCTGAAGCCAACACAGCTACGCACGCTCATCCTCCATCCCAATGTATTCAAAGCCTCCCTCTTTAGACCCCCCCATGGAATTTTCATTTCCCTTAAATCTTTCTTTACGACATCCTCCTACCCCATTCCGGGGTGACCTGCTTTTCATTTGGCCCTAAAAGGTTACCCAACAAGGACGATCTTGGGCAACCCACAGAACATGTCTTAGCCACCTTAACCTTTCTCCCATTACAACCCTTGAAAGCGGGATTGACTCACAGTTTTCGTATTTTGAAACTGAAGGCGGCACAAAAACTTAATCCGAAACCGAGAAAACTTGTTTGATCACTTTCGAACAGTTTCTAAATAATAAATTCTTGAATCAACTTCAGGTCTCCTGCTTCTGGTATCTGGTGCTCAAGACTAATGCAGGAATTTGAATTTGAAGCTTCAGTTTCAAAATTAGAATAAAGTCACTTTGAAACTGAAGGAGGCAAAAAAAAAAATCGAAAAAAAAACAACACTGAAAAAACTTGTTCTGTCACTTTCGAACAGTTTCTAAATAATAAATTCTTGAATCAGCTTCAGACCTCCTGCTTCTAGTTTCTGGTGCTCAAGATTAAAGCAGCAATTTGAATCCGAAGCTTCAGTTTCAAAATTAGAATAAAGTCACTTTGAAACTGAAGGAGGCAAAAAAAAAAAATCGAAAAAAAACAACACTGAAAAAACTTGTTCTGTCACTTTCGAACAGTTTCTAAATAATAAATTCTTGAATCAGCTTCAGACTCCTGCTTCTAGTTTCTGGTGCTCAAGATTAAAGCAGCAATTTGAATCCGAAGCTTTAGTTTCAAAATTAGAATAAAGTCACTTTGAAACTGAAGGAGGCAAAAAAAAAAAATAAATAAATCCAACACTGAAAAAACTTGTTCGATCACTTTGGAACAGTTTCTAATTAACAAATTCCCAAATTGACCTAAGATCTCATGTTAAAGAAACAGACGAACCTGTTGTTTCTTGCCAGAAAATTCGTTCTATTATAAAATTAGAAAAATGCAACTTTTGTGGTTTTTCTTATCTTATTAGTTCTATTTTAAGAGTGAGATTGAATTGACTGGTATTAAGTTTAATCACTGAAGTAAAAAAATTTTTTTACAGTACTAAGTTTGGGAATTTTCCAAGAAAAAGGGCAAAATCCCGAAGGTCAAATCGTAATCATTGCAATATTACTCCAGCCATACCTAAGCATATTCAATGCTCTTATAGGCTGACATAGTTTTATCTAGTTCTAATTTTAAATTTAATTCATTTTTACTATTTTTTTTTATTCCATCTCATTCCATCAGAGTGGGATTAGCAAGGTTTAGACAACGTGGATGATGAATAGTAAAAGCATGAACAGCAATCTAGTATGACAGTATAATATTGTGAATTTCTCGAAAAAATAGTGAAACTTCTAGAGGTCAGACTTTAATCATTACAATATTCTGTAGCCATTCCTATACATGTTGAATGCTAATGAAACTGACACATGAGGGTATGGTTTAGGGCTCGAGGGACCAAGCAAGTATATTACTTGAAAGTATTTTACAGGACCAAGAAATACAGGCATGGCAGGCCCAGCGTTCGGTTTCGAATTCACAGGGTCCTTATTGTCGGTCGAAGGAGATTTGGGGTGAAATTTTATTTTTTAAGGAGGGTCTGAATAAAAATAAAATAAAGTTATTAATTGAAATGAGGGCTGATATTTTGCCATTGGGCCAAAGAAGAAAGTTTATCGGTAGGGAAATGTCAAAGGCTGGTCCTTATTGTTGTCCTATGTGTGGAGGTTTAGATGAAAGTGCATATCAATTGATGTGTGAATGTGAGGAGCCTAGTGATTGGAGACTCGAAATGCTTGGTAGGGGGGATTATTATTTTGAGTGGTTGGTGAATTTGTGTCCAGATGAGTGTTTTATGGGTATCAGAAGCTTGGCAAGATTCCTTCGTCTCGCGATGAATCATAGAAGTAGATTTCTGTTGGATTACGTTAGTATTTTTTAATTTCTTTGAAACGGTTCTTTGTTTATATTTTTTTTTTACCATGGCCTATGGGCTTTTAGCGCAAATAAATTTTATTTTATTCTATTTAAGGTTTAATCAGACTATAAATTTTTAACTGCTGTCGACTCTTTTTCTTTATTGAAATTTGGTAAATTTTATATTGATTCCTCAGCAAAGGAGGTTTTAGCAGGGTCCAGACATCGTGGACAGGCGAATCATACAAGAAGGAACATAAATTTTAAAGTATTTTTGTCAACACCTGCTGTCAAATAGAAGAAGAAAAACACCTGCTGGCGTCAAAACTAGACTCCTCTGATCCAGGAATTCCTGGAGTTCCTGGAGTTCCAGGAATTCTTATCATTTTTTTGTTAGTTTGAAATTTTGTAAACGTAGCATGATTTCATCCGCAGAGGAGGATTATCAGGGTCCCGATATCGTGAACGTGCGGCTAATATAAGAATGAAAAGGAATTATAAGGGATTTTCGTAAAGATTTAATGAGGTCAAGATCAGGCTCAGCTCCTTCTACAAAATAATCTTTATCAGTGTCATATCAACTTTTGATTTTAAGCAACGAAAATTTCCTTATTTAAGTTCTAAATCTTATAAAACAAAAAAAATCCTAATTTTGGTTCAAAATAGAATGTAGTACACGGAGATGTAACGTTTGCTTCTTTAAAACGTGATCAGAAATTGGTAACTAATTAGCAAGCGTACAAATGTGGCGGAAGGACTTCCACCTCGGTCCTCCTCCCCCAAAAAAGCTTAAGATTTTATTTTTTGAGAGGGGCTAGGTATAAAACAGGTAAAGCATACCGCACTAGACCCTTAAAGTCCAAACCAGCGGTGCTGATCTTGGTTTCGAGGCCCTTCGGCCAAGAAGTGCAATGTAGGGCAAATTTTTGACTTTTTAAAGGAAAATTTTCTGTTTATTTCATTTAGTTTACCGTTCGTTTTGCGTTTTATTCAAATCCTGTCCCTTCCCCCTAAAAAAAATCTTGACTAAATTCCTAATCTGGCTGCAATCAATTGTTTTCATACGAAAAGTGATATGTTTTACATCAAAGAAAACTGAAAATATCATTAACTAAAACAATAATCCTGACACAGTAAAATTAGTTAATTAAAAAAACAAAACAAAATTCTATTTTAAGACAATAATCTACTATACGACGTGTTTTCGTGACGTCAAGTCTCCCTTAGGCATAATATAAGGCCAAGGCCAAAGGCCATAGGCCAAAATATAGGACAAGGCCAAAATATAAACTACAACCACTCACTTAAAACGTAAACCCTGAATGAACAAACAGCTGCATTTCTTTCTGCATCAGTTGCTACATATGTGATATCGTAGTTGCCCCAGGCCAGAATCAATCCTGATTTATATCCATGTACTTCAACTACATTTTGGACACCAAATTTGTCAGTAAACTTTGGCTCCTCCCACATTACTTGCGCTGTTCCGTTTTTAGTTTCTACCCAGATGTCTGATGGACAAGAGACAATCTTTGGAGGTTCCTAAAATCAAAATACTTTATAGGTAAAAATATTTCTCTGTAGACTTCTTTGCACTTCTTCAAGTTATGCGTTTAAATTTGTGCTATAGATTATATTTTAATGTTATTGCATTTTTGAAACTAAAAAAGGTATACAAAAGCATGTGAAAAATATTCAAGAGTCTTACCATGACATAAAAAATAATATACCCATATAACTGGTATTATATGTGTCTCCCAACCAATCACAACTCAGAAAACAATCAGGTGGTGTTACACGATGGATACTTTAAAGTACCAAGGGAAGTAAAAATGAAGTCAGATTGTTTGGATCTGTTAAGTGAAAAAAAAAACAAAAAAAAACACATATATCTTAAAAAATAAGAAAAACGGGAGATGAATTTTATTTTAAAAAAACGCCTGGATGTACTTATGCAGTTTTGATAGTAGGAAATACCAAATTAAAAAAAATAATAATGTGGCTGAAAAATGCCATAAAAAAACGGCACAAACAACTATAGAAGGCTTAACTTTCCTTTGAAGCTGCAGTTGTATTCAAGAACGTATCATTAGGGGGGGGGGGGGGCTAAAACAAATATTTAAAAAAACATCAAAAATATGTTTATATATATATATATATATATATATATATATATATATATATATATATATATATATATATATATATATATATATATATATATATATATATATATATATATATATATATATATATATATATATATATATATATATATATATATATATATATATATATATATATATATATATATATATATATATATATATATATATATATATAATATATATATATATATATATATATATATATATATATATATATATATATATATATATATATATATATATATATATATATATATATATATATATATATATAAATATAAATATATATATATATATATATATATATATATATATATATATATATATGTATATATATGTATATACATATATAGCTATATGGACATTTATATAGTTTATATAAACATAAAAAACATAAAAATATACATATATATATATATATATATATATATATATATATATATATATATATATATATATATATATATATATATATTTATATGTATATACATATATAGCTATATGGACATTTATATAGTGCATATAAACATAAAAAACTTAGTTTTACATAAAATTTATAAATATATAAATTTTAATAAGTAAATATAAAAAATATATATATTAATATATATAAATGATAAACAATAAATAAAAGTCTTACTTTATCCCTATCCATTGACTTGCAGTCTGGTCCAGTCATTCCGGGTGGACACACTTTCATACCACAAGTAGACGGAATTGCTCTATCTACTGTTCCAGTAATCCTATCGTACCCAATCCATTGAAGAAGAAGACCATTGAACATAGTTGGTGACTGGCAGCTTCGAACCTGTTTTGTGATCTCACCAACTAGGTCAAGTGCTCGTCCCCAGACATTAACTCGAGACAAGTGGCCAATAAATCCTTCAGCTCCACGGCCACTTGCCACCTCTATATTTGGAGAGCCCAAGGTCACATAGCCGCTGTAAGAAAGCAGCTATTACTGAACAGAAAAGATTACTTACAAAGACATTTTACGGCAGGAGTTTTGATGAGTTGGGTTGTTTGGCAAGTATGGGAGGGAATGGGTTACCACTTAGAAAAGGAAAAAAGTATATTAGTCAAGTCAGGGAGCAAAATGACCACTACTCTTTCTCAATGTGTGGGGTTATCGGGGAAAACCTTTTTCATTTTATAGGGAGCCGTAAAGAATTGTTTGATATAAGGTAGCAGGTTTTTGGACAAATTTTATTTACTAAAATAATTGGATAGGCTAAGCATAATAATAAACAAAGAATTTTGGGAAATTTATATAGATGGGAAATTTCTGAGGATAAAACTGAATTACAGAGCTCTTTTTTCTATAGGTTTATGGCGATTCTTCTTATGTAACAGTGTTTTTTGTTTTTTTTAGTGCCCTAGCTTGTTAGGTTCGTTTTGTCTAGGTGTTTGTTGGCTTTTGCACGAATAAATTATATTATTTATGAAGTGAGATCGTCATGTTGAATGAAAACTCCAAAAAATAAAACATTTTAAAATTCTACAATCCAACACGTGGTAACGTCTCTGTTTCCAGACACCAGCTTTAAAACTTGGGAATTGAGGAAGCTCAAACACACAAGAAAAAGATCAAGCACTTCAATGCAATGGCATTGTAGGTACTATTCATGAAGACTCTTCCGGTGCACGTTCCGGGTCCCGGAACAGTTCCGGGTCCCGTTAAATTTAAAGAGTAGCAGGGTCTCATTATCAAGGCAATACATCAAGTAAAATGACATAATATTCTGTTAGAAAAACAAATTCAATATTCAGATTCCTTATTAGAAGTCATTTTTAAGATTAAAAAAAAAGTTATTAGAAAAGAATTTAATAATAACCAAAATAAAAAGTAGTATTTTATTCAAAGTAAAATCAAAATCATGAAGAATTGCTTCGTTTATTACCAGTACGAACATACGCTTGAATGAGAGCCAGACACGTATGAAGACGGTCTCGTTGGATCTCTCCTCCCTCTAGAAATATTAATCTTTCCCAAATTACTTAGCACTTGCTCTTCAAACCGTTAAAATATTTCTGTTATTAGGCCCACTCCCAACAAAAAAATCCATGTATGTGTGTGATGAGGGCATACCCCAACGTGATACCCCAACATCAGAGGGAAACCACAAAAAACCAGACAAGGAAAAAAGATACAATGATTCTAAAATATTATTCTAAACACTATTAGTTTTTATACCAAATTCTTATAGCTATTTAAACAAAGTGAAACAAACAAAGTGGAGTTATAGCTATTTAAACAAAGTAACCGGAATAAATAAAATACAACTGATCAAAATATATTTGTAATTTTTTATTCGAAAATTGTTAGTTTGACTGTTTTGACTAATTAAAAAAGGAAAAATTAAGTTCCGTCCTTTTCTTAAGAGAACTATTGCCCAGAATGAATAAAATACAACTGAACCCAGTCTGTTCATAATTTTTATCCCAAAATTATTAGTTTTTAACTCAAATTTTTATTATTTACAAAAGAAAAAATAAAGAAAGTTCCGCTCTTTTCTTAAGAGAACAAATACCCGGAATGAATAAAATACAACTGAACCAATCTGTTCGTAATTTTTTATTCCAAAATTATTAATTTTTTACACTAATCTTTTTTTACTATTTACAAAAGAAGGAAGAAAGAAAGTTCCGCTCTTTTCTTAAGAGAACAAATACCCGGAATGAATAAAAATTACAAGTAAACCAAATCTGTTCGTAATATTTCATTCCAAAGTTATTAATTTTTTATAATAATTTTTTTTTTACTATTTACAAAAGAAGGAAGGAAGAAAGTTCCGCTCTTTTCTTAAGAGAACAAATACCCGGAATGAATAAAATACAACTGAACCAATCTGTTCGTAATTTTTTATTCCAAAATTATTAATTTTTTACACTAATCTTTTTTTACTATTTACAAAAGAAGGAAGAAAGAAAGTTCCGCTCTTTTCTTAAGAGAACAAATACCCGGAATGAATAAAAATTACAAGTAAACCAAATCTGTTCGTAATATTTCATTCCAAAGTTATTAATTTTTTATAATAATTTTTTTTTACTATTTACAAAAGAAGGAAGGAAGAAAGTTCCGCTCTTTTCTTAAGAGAACAAATACCCGGAATGAATAAAATACAACTGAACCAATCTGTTCGTAATTTTTTATTCCAAAATTCTTAATTTTTTACACTAATCTTTTTTTACTATTTACAAAAGAAGGAAGAAAGAAAGTTCCGCTCTTTTCTTAAGAGAACAAATACCCGGAATAAATAAAATACAACTGAACCAATCTGTTCGTAATTTTTTATTCCAAAATTATTAATTTTTTACACTAATCTTTTTTTACTATTTACAAAAGAAGGAAGAAAGAAAGTTCCGCTCTTTTAGTTCTGCCTATCATCGATGTATTCTCCCTCCATTTAAAGAAAATCCCCCAAACCTTCCTAATACAAGACTCAATGCTCGTAAAACCCCAAATACCCAACTGGACATGTATCCCCAAATGTTGACTATGAGGTACAACAAATATTCGAAATGAATAAAACACAACTGAACTTACTAGTCAGGTAATCCATAGTTCTGTCCATAGTTCTCAATTTTACCAACTATAACAGCATCGGTAACTACCGTCACAGTGCCAGCCTTGCCGTCCCAGATTATTGCAACATGATGCCATGCGCCATCGGTGACAGAGAGCCCAAGACGGAATGGAACAAACATTGGCTGCAATTCTGGCAGCAGAGCAACTGAAACTCCAGAACTGTGAACTTGCAGAAGGATCTCCTTTTCAATTGGGATACTTGACGATCTGTGAGTAGAATACCCTTTATAGTCAATGCGAAGATATGTTACTATCTTCACAAAAATTGGAGGGATAAAGAGATAAAGATCCGTCAGAACAATTATTGTCATAGAGCCAATAGAGCCATATTGTCATACAGTGATCCATGTTGTCATACAGTACCAAATTTAAGCGGGAAGACTACTTAACAAATACACAAAATAGGTCAGCTACATAGTAAATATAAAAAAAAAACTTTAAGAGCTTGGACATTTTGGAGCAAAAATAAGGGGGCCTGGCTCTCTTTTCCTATCCCACAGATGGGAGAACCAGTGTGAATAACACAAGAATTCTGCTAATAAATTTAATTATCTTAACATGGAATATGTATAAAAACACACAAGGTTAAACAGAGACTTTATTAATCGTGAGGGAAGTATTTTGAAGGTGGGGGTAATGTTTGAAAAAAAGGCAAATTATATTAAAAATAAAGGAAAACTGCTGACACTTTGAGGTTTCAGAGTTGGGAGGGCATAAAGGCTGCAGTTTCAGTTGTAAATTTAGAGAAATATTTTTCTCTCTTGTACTGTTTTATTTGTAGTTATTTATGTTTAAAGCTCTCAAAATGAAAAAAAAAACAGAAATTTGTAAAAAGAGCGTTAGTTTTAAGAAAAAAAAATGGAAAGTTTTCTTTGGTCTAGTGATTCTTCGACAATATAGAGTTCTGTTTTCTTTCTCTCTCTCTTGCCAAAGACAATTTTAATGTAAAAAATTTACATTCTGTCGATAAAATATTTAAATGGATATACATATATGGCACTTCGGCACTATTATATGGCACTTATATGGCACTTCGAGCAACTATTTTATTGGTTAAAAAAAAACTCTTTAAAGGCGATCAAACCTATTAAAATATAAAAATTAAGCATGATAGAAGTATGAATTTTTTTCAATCTGGTTTTTCTATGCATAAAACTTGCTTAGAAGGACGGAAGAAAACTCCCCAAAATATTTCGTTTTTCATTTTATGATTATTTTACTGAACCTATTACATGTATATTCAGCCAAAACCCATGCACTAAGCATCTTATCATCTATAATAATATATGCTAAACTAGTCTTAGGTATAAAAGTCACTTCTTTACTTGAAAAAAAAACCCAGCAACAGTGCATTTAGACAGTTTGATTTTCTGCCGCAGCTTGAAACTTGTTTTGCAAAGATTTTATTAGAACTATCAGATTTGAGCATATCACTTACTCACTATTTTCATCACCTATTCACTATAGTGAGCATATCACTATTTTCAAAGTATATCACCTACTAACTACTAATTACTCATTTTGAACAATGATTGTGTATTTCTGTTTGTTACTAATAAAACTTTCTTTGTATATTTTGGTTTGTTGGTAAATTTCGTAAGAACTTCTGTCCCCTCCTTTACCAAAAAAAAATAAAAATCAATAGTTCCCCTTCTTCGCTTTAACATGGGCTTATAGTTTACACTCTCTATGAAATATTCGATTTTCCGATAAGTCAAGAACTGTACCCCGCACGGAAAGGAGAAGATACTTATATCAAAGGATTCATTAAGTTCAGATATAACTACTAATTACTAACTTTGAATATTTTTTTTGTATATTTACAACTTTAACCCCCCCCCCCCAAAAAAAAAAGTTAATAAAAACCCATCCAATAGTTCCCCTCTTCCTTGTTGTTTATTTCATTGGTTTACCCCTTCTTTTATCAACCTGTTTAATTCCTTTATATATCCTACTTGTTTTAACTGTTTTAATTTTTGTGGCACGTTGGCCTGTGTGTCAATCCTTAGTTTTTTTTTCTAACCAGTCTTTCTTTTTTTTCTTTTTTTTTTTTTTTTTTTTTTTTTTTTTGCTGTGTTGTTATTAAGCTTGATATGCGTGTCGGGCCATCTGGACCATCTTTGACAACTATTTTTTGGGAAATATATCTTACCGACCAGAACTAACTCTTGGGTGTCAACTATCACATTTTGTGATCGCCATATCACAAAAATTAGGAGCACCACTAAGTAATTTAATTTATTCAAAAATAAATTATTTCTTCAAAATTTCTTCAAATAGTACTTTGAAAATAATTACTAAAATACTTCCTTCAAAAATATAAAATACCAAAGAGAAAAACATTGTTTCTTTAAAGATAAAAAATAAAATAACACTGGCATGGCCTTACTAGGAAAGGAGAGGAAAGAAAGGGGGGGGGGGTATTGAATCTTAAAACAGTTAACATTTGCAAGTTTTTCAGAAGCTAAAAAGATGATGAAAACCATGCAAAAAATGCATTTTCTAGAAATCTATAAAAAAAATAAGGTACTAGTGCAGTAGATGGTCACTTTTATATTCTATGCAAGGAAACCAGTCATGCAATGACAGACGAAACCCGCCAGAGACCGGTTATTTTCAAAGAGATCGCTATTAAGAAATGGAATGCAAATTAGTTTTCATTGCGTTTACGATATTTAAACTGTTGTTTTTTCGGGTTTAGGGGGGGGAGGTACCTAGGTTAGATTAGGTTAGGTTACGTATTTAATATATGCTATGCTTTACCCCCCAGCCCCTCTAATGTGCAAATGTATAGCCAAAATTTGTTTCTAAACTATTATATATTCATCCTATTTTATTTTATTTCGTTACCATTAATCAAACTTGACTTTTTAGAAGTGACCATCTAATGCACAAGTACCAAAAATAGCTCTAGCCAGATCCTTGATAATAAGCGTTTAAAATATACGGGAGAATATACTCTACTCTCGTAAACGTAATCTCCCCTACAAATTAGGATGGGAAAGATGAGGGAGGAGGAAGGGCACTGAATCTCAAAACAGTTAGAAATTTCCGAATTTTTCGGAATTTAAAAAAAAATGACAAAACCATGCAAAAAGTATGTTTTCTAAATAGTTAAAAAAAAATTAGTACTAGCCAGATCCTCTTCCCTTTATAATGTGCAAAAAATGTTATTAAGTTCATCTTATATAATTTTATAATTACCTATAATTTTTTTTAATTTTTTTTAATGCAAAAAAAAATTCTAAAAAACTATAAACATAGCTAAACATATAAACAATAATAACAAAAGCAAATAACAATAATAAATATAGTAAATAAGCATAACACAACAAACAACATAAACAGAAACAATAATAAACACAAAATGTACTTACTCCACTGAATATAGAGTAAAAATGTGGCCAGAATCGTCTTTATGGCTGAATCGAACCCAAAAAGCAACGGTTAAACTGTTTGTCCCTAATGTGAATGGAACCATGAGTGAGGCACTAGATCCTCCAGCAATGTCCCGGAAGCTCAAATCATAATCAACAGAAACAGCTACAAAAAAAAGAAAGCTTTTAGAAATCAACATCCCTAGAAAGGACTGTAAAAATTAATAATGTAAATAATCTTCAATATTGGGTCACAAGAAAAGTTTCACATACGAGACACCATTTTTCACACATGCTCCATGGTATCCATGAAAACTACGTCAAAGGATGGAGTCTCAGAACTTTCTTTGTCGAGGAAATGCTTTCTCGTATTCTATGATATATGAAAAATTGCACCTCCTAGATTTTAAAAATATAATTTTTTGTATTTTCATCAAAATTTTTTTTTCCTTTTTTTAAGCTTCAAATTCATTTATTTTTCTATCACAGATATGTAGCACACTAAATCTACAAGTATCTGGCAAAGACAAGCTTTGTTCCGCGCAGCTAAAAAAGGAAAAAAATAGATAGAAATAAATAGATAAAAAAGAAATAAATACATTTTCGTAAAACAAAAATCGTGACAAACAAAAATAAATAAGAAAAAAAATAAACGTCAGGTTAATCACTCACCACGCTACGGCAGAGACCCCACTCGAGGATAAATAAAAATATTCTCAACCACCTATAGGATATAAAGAGGGAAATCAAGACCTTAGAGAAAGGAGGAATAGGAAAAAATACCCCTCCCCCTTCATTTTGAAAAATGCCTTTCTTTTGTATCTTCAGAATAAAAAAAATTGAAAAATCTTTGCAACATATAGCTGGAAAAAGCAAAGACGTTTTAGAATAAAACAAAAACTCGTGAGAAAATTGAAAACTTTTAAAAAATCAAAATCTCAAAAACCAATTGTAAAAATACGTAATACCGCTATATACCGTTACCGCTATTGAGGCTAAATACATACCTACATGGAGGAAGACCAAATCACTTTTGATCAAATCATCCTCAGTCCTTGGGGAAAATCTCAATGGGTCAAACTTTTGTGGTCCTCTGGTTATAGATACTAAAAGTGAAATTTAATTTACTGGGCTCGTAGACAAAGATACTATTTTGATTAGTTGACCCTTGAAGTCATTCATAAAATTTTGGCAAAATCTCAAAGAGAAAGGGACACTAATCGAAGAGACATCTTTCGTCCTTCAAGTAGGTTTAAGGCTTATGCTATGTGAACATACGATTTTTGCGACAAGCCTACAACTTTAACTTGCACTTAAAGAACGGTGTATCACTGAATTAAATAGTTCCAGAAATATGAATTCAGCGAACCAGAATTATGATTTACTTAGAGTTTTCTTAGAAAATGATCTAAAAACGAAATCGCTTAAAAATAGAAAATTTTTCCTATTTTCGCATGTTTCTGGAATCTTTTCAACGTGTTTTTCAATCTTAAAACGATGAAGTAAATTTCAAAATTTTAATTTGGTAATCGGTAATTGGGTAAAATCTTTTTATAGTAATTTTATTCTTGATGAATTTTTTTTCGTAAAATTTTCAGTTATTGTTTGTTATTTACCAATGGCAGTGCAATTAACTTTCTACTAAACAAAGGTTTCAATATTTCTTATGAATAAACAATTATATTAAATTTACCTTTTCTACAATCATCTCCAGTCAGGTTGAAGGGACATTGGCAATAAAAACCATCAATAAGATCAATACACGCTGATGCAGAAGGTGGACATGCCCCTGGAACACAGTTGACAATATCTTGATCACAATTACGACCTGTAAAACCGGGCGGACAAATGCACTGATAAGAAGGACCGTTGTCTATGCAGGTTGCACCATTCTGACAAACACCTTCTTCACAAGCGTCTAATTCAAACTCACAGCCAACACCAACGTGATCATCGTCGCACGAACAATTGACGTCAACTCCAAAGTCTTGACAGATTCCCCCGTTGAGACAAGGTGTGCCAATGCAGCGTTCTGGTGCAATCTCACACTGCTTACCATCTGTTCCTGAAGGGCATCTAAAATAAAAATCATTTGGTTAGAAAGGGCTAGCCCACAAATGACATATCACTTACTTTGCCTTCAATAGTGGGCCCACAATTGTCTGGGGTTGAGGCCAAAGCCTAAAAGAGAACCAGTGAAAGGTTTAAGACTGTACAGATAGGGTAATCCAAAGAGTACGGAAAACTTATAGGAGTTGGTTCTTTGACAATTTAAGACGGGAATATAGGAATTAAAACTAACAGTGCCACTGGCGGTGTAACGTCTTGTAACTTCACTAAAACGGCATAAAGTTTTTAAACTGGATATTTAATATGATTAATCTGCAGTGCAATAGAACTAAAGCTGAAATTATGCTGTAAGTGATAACTAACCACCCTTTTTGTTTTCAAGAATTGCTTAAAATCAAAATCTAGTCAACAAAAAGATGACTTGAGTTAGCTTGAGGAAATCTTAGTTGAGGAAATTTTTGAATTAAAATCAAGTTACCATCAAGCCATGACTAATTGAAGAAACAGCCATGACAGATGGTGTGAGTGAGAGGCAAAGCTAGCATAAGTCTTTTCAGGATTGTATAAAAATGATGTCATTTTTACTTTCTGATAGATCCTGGGGATTGATGGATGGTTATTTGACAGCGTGGATGCAGGGGCGGATCCAGGATTTTTTTTTGGGGGGGGGGGGGCGCAAAATAGGTTGATCGGATAAACTTGCGAGAGGAGCGAGTTTAATTAACGTAAATTTGCGTTAACTAAGTAAACTACACTACTTTAGACTACGTTAGGGAGGCGCCCCCCTCGACCCCTTGGATCTGCCACTGCGTGGATGGCAGCACTACTGTGGACATAATTGCGCTTAATTTAATCCTTCTTGCATTTTGAAGTACCTGGAAAGGTTTTGGGTCAAACAAAGTCACCAAACGGTGAATAGTGCTGGTAAACTTTTCTTTTTGACACTGTTGCCAATTCCCATCTCATAAATTTTCCGTACTCTATGGGGCAATCCGTAAGTGGCGTTAATTTTTGGCACCTTCTATATTGAGTCCAGGGTTGTCTAATATTTTTATGTAAGCCAGATGGAGGTCGAGTGCAAGACTTCTTAAATATAGAAATTTATGTTACAAGCATAAATATAATTGTTTATATTTAATAAATAACCAAATATTACCTTTTAGACTTTTTACGGCTTCTTTATATCAGTGAAGAAACAATTCAAATGTTTCTGTCAAAACATTTGAAGAATTTACGCATATATATTATAGAATACAACCTAAAATTGTCAGGGAAGAGGTAGAAACACGTGTTCGTTTCCATCACCTAGACTAACTGCTATGGTATGTTATTCTTATTTGATTTGGTATTAAATCATTACAAAAAAAGATAGTATTCATTACAAAAAAGGTAATCATTACAAAAAAAGATAGAGGGCCCAAATTAAATTTATCCCAGGGTACAATTTCTCTTTTGCACTGGATACATATTATTTATTTATGTACAAGATGCATCATTTAGCCTGTACGTATCCAATGAATGTTCATTCAGAGATACATCAGCTTTATGCAGTCCGGTATGACATCAAATATTTTGGGTTTAATGATGACCCGAAAATGAAATATATGAAATATAAATGTATATTTATGAAATATTATATATATATATATATATATATATATATATATATATATATATATATATATATATATATATATATATATATATATATATATATATATATATATATATATATATATATATATATATATATATATATATATATATATATATATATATATATATATATATATATATATATATGTATATGATATATATATATATATATATATATATATATATATATATATATATATATATATATATATATATATATATATATATATATATATATATGAAATATATATATATATATATGAAATATATATATGAAATATGAAACATATATATATGTATATACATGAAATATATATGAAATATATGAAATATAAATGTATATATATGAAATATAAATGTATATATATGAAATATATAATGAAATATAAATGAAATATATGAAATATATGAAATATAATGAAATATATGAAATATAAAATATAATTGAAATATAATATTTCAATATATTTGAATATAATGCAATATAACATACTTCAACATATTTGAAATATAATGCAATACCCTTGAGCATGTACTAAATATACTTAATTTAATTTTATAATTTACTATCAATGCTTCACAAATAGTTAGGCAAATGACTGAACATACATACCCTTTATATGCTTACTATCTTTCAGTAAACATCTGAAACTATAAATAAAACTAAAAATTAAAGTTTTTTAATTTAAAAGCAATGGTACAAACTTTTATTTAGTGAAACTGGTTAAATCATCGGTACAGGTTAGAATCCGGTTTAATTTATTGCTAAAAATATCGTTTTTGAAATATCAAGGAATCAATGTAGCCTATCTGGTTGATCAAATTGGACGCATAGTTACTTCTTTTAACCCTTAATTCACATCTGCTTCAACTGATTCAACTGAAACTGAAAAATACTGCTTCAACTGAAAAATTATTGTAAAATATTAGGCAATTAGTTAAAGAGTCCACGCTCCTTAGATCAAAGCGATAGGACAAAAAAGTAACAGGATAAGACAAGGGAAGAGAGGCATCAGAGTGACATTAAAAGGAGGAAGGCACCAAGTAAAAGAGGAATGAAAGAGGGAGGAATATTGGAGAGAGGAAGAAAGTAGACTGTCACACTTACACGCAAAAATAATCGTTAAAGAGATTGAGGCAGTCCGCGCTGTTGATACAAGGTTGTGAGACGCATGCTTCAATGGAAAACTCGCATCTTTTACCGGTCCATCCATCCGGACATATACACTTGAAGTCATTCACTAGCTCCATACAAATACCTCCATTACGACAAGGGTCTGGATCACATTCATCAATATTGGTTTCACAAAGCTGTCCCGTGAACCCTGGACGACAAGCGCACTTGAACTTGTTTACCTAAAAGATAAAATATATGTACGTTTGAATATAATAATTCAAACGTAAAACAAATGTAAAAGTACAATAATAACCTGCTGGGTATCTAGATACCTGGAGGGTATGATCTGCTTTAGAGGAAAATATTTTGAACGAATCAGTACGCTTTTAATGTTGTAAGAAAGTCTGATGCATATAGCTTTATCTTAGTAGAAGTAAAAATTAAATAAAGCTTGTCAATAATAATGACAAACAGAAAGGGATACCTGCAATAGCAATTTGATATATTATTTTAAATAGGCTTGCTATTTAAGTGCATATTTATAAAAATTAAGTTAAACAAAATATTAAGAAAGTGCTCTTATACTGTATTTCTAGTAACAGAATAGGTAAAATAACGTTTGCGATAATAGTTTGACATTTTTCTATATAGACACGCCTATTTATAAAGTACACGTTTATAAAGAATAAGTAAAAATACAAAGAGAGGCCTGCAGGGATGTACCCAAGGACAGCAGTCAAAGGGCTGAAACCCCCACGAGCTATCTCAAGTTGAAAAAAATGCTTTAGCAGAATTTTTTTTTGTTTTTCATAAATATTGAAAAAAACACAGCCAATTTTATACTTTTAAAATCTGTATTTGAGCAACAGTTGTGAGTTCAAAGGCGTTTTTTAGTTCAATAATCCAATTTTGTGAAGTCCAATAAGCTCCCCTACTCTTCCGAACTATTTTGGGCCTTATCCCCCCCCCCCAGGTTGAATTTTCAGTAACACCCATGGATGTATTCAATGGTAACTAGAAGTGTTTCATTTATTATTACCACTAATTGTTACGTGAATAATTCCCCTTAAAAAGGCAAAACTACTTGAATTGTTTAATATTTTATAGAAAAAATTGAATTTCCTAGGTCAGTGCTGTATTGAATTTTTGCGACCCCTTTTTTAACTTATTTTTATGTATTAAAACTCAAAATCTTATTAAAATTATAAGCCTTTTAAAAAACATAGGCATGGTAGTTTCTTCAACAAAAGAGTAAAACCCAAAAGAAAAGAAGAGAAAAAATGTTTAGTACAAAACCAGATAATAAAAAGAGATGTATATTACATATTACATAATATTTATATTATTATGTTACATATTATATTACTATATTACAAGCCCGAACTCATTCATTTGAAGGTTGTACAAATCTCTTGCCTGTGCGTAAATACCGCATTTTATTTTCTACTGCTACTAACAGTTTATTGCAGTTCCAAGCCTCATGTGGCCAATACCTTAACCCTGCGGTTTCAAGGCCAATACCCAACCTCCTTAACCCTATTCTCTCCTGAGCTTACTGGGTAAATTCGTAGTTGACAACAACATTTGGCTAGGATGAAAGTGAATGCATCACTTAATCCCTTTTTTATTCTCTTTCATAATCTAATAGCCGCTCGTGGGAAAAATTACGTCTTGAGCCCTTAAAGGGCTAAAAAGGCTCAAAACAACCCATAGTAACCAAAATTTTAAAAAAATGTTCCTAAAGAAACTGGCTAGTGAGAAAAAACAGCCTTGGCTGCTATTGACTGTTTTATCTTTTGGGGTTATTAAGGGTTCAAAACGTCATTCCTTCCAGAAGCAAATATTGAATTATGAAAGAGCGTTAAAAAAGGCATCAAGTGACCTATTTACTTTCATCCTAACTAAAATGGATGGTCAACAACAAGTTTACCCCTATTTACCCCATTCTCATGAAGTTCTCACTTCAGATTGATCTTTTCTTTATAACATCCCCGTCTCTTTTTTTTCTGCACCAAATCAGATGTCAAAGATTCAAAAGATGGCAAAGATACTTTTTAAAAAAATGAGGTGATCCTAAGAATTTTCAAAGTGGCTCTAAAAAACAGTAAAAATGACACTTTACCTCGTCAATACATCTCTCTGTTCCAATAGGATCACAAGGATTACTTATACATTCATCAACATCGGTCTCACACTGTAATCCCAGAAATCCGGGTCTGCATTGACAGACGAACCCTTCCAGTGTGTTTATACAAGTTGAGCGATTTCTGCATGGGCTGGACGCGCAGTAATCAACAGTATGCTGACATCGCTCACCTGTGAAACCAGTTTCGCAGACACATTGGAATCCGTTGACTATGTCGATACACTGAGCGTCGTTTTCGCAGGGATTCGATTCGCATTCGCTTATCTGAACATCGCAAGAGGGACCTGAAACCGTATGCAGTAAATATATATTTTAGAAATATTTTGAAAGTGATACAACTGAAAAGAGGACGTTTTAAGGACAACTAGATAACTCTTAATGCTTTGATTATTTCGAACGAATTTCAAATTTTGAACCATACCTGTTAATCATACATGCCTTGCATGAAAAAATAAGGTTTTACGATTTTCTGGAGCAATCCATATTTCAGTATAACTTGCCTATTGTTAGTTGGGCTATGAGCTTTAGTTCATAACCCAACTATGCGAACGGGAGGGATTCAAAAATAAAAAAAAATTAATTTCCCGATTCAAATTCTATTCTTGATTCAACTAGTATTCTAAATCGGAAATTCTTGATGATTGATAAACTTTGAACCCATAGACTCCTCCTATCCACAACCTACCTCACACATTTTATTTTCCGTTGTTTGTGAAAAAAGCAATTCATTTTATAATCCAGCTTAGTTTGACAAGCAAAGATGCAGATTCACTTCTTTTATTTTATTTTCCGATACTCTTTAAAATGTTCAAAACAGAAAGGGTAAGAATCTTTAATCGCATCTTTCTCCGAAAAAGATTTCGAGCAGTAGGACAATTTTGATGTCAGGTCACTTACTGTAGGATTACTTTTAACCTATAAGTATAAAATGTACCCAAGAAACTCTCAGAAAATCATAAGACAGGCCAAACTAGTCCGTAAGACAGGCCATGTTATCACCGCAATTTCACTATCAGTAAACTACCGTATAATAAGCTACTACACCCGTTTTCACTTTATTTCAATGTGTCAAGATGTATGTTATATTGAGACTTGCCCATCCACCCTGTGTCACAAATTCATACCAGTCTCGTAAAATAATCAAAAGAAAGACCGAACTAGGCCGCTAGACACGCCAATTTATCAACGCAAATTTACTATCAGTAAACTACTGTATAATAAGTTACTACACGCATTTTTACTTTATTTTAATATGTCAAGATGTATATTATACTGAGACTTACCCATCCACCCTATATCACAAATGCACATATATCTCGTAAAACATTAAAAGAAATCCCGAATTAGGCCGCAAGAAAGGCCAGTGTATCACCGCAATTTTACTATCAGTAAACTACTGTATAATAAGCTACTACATCCATTTTTACTTTATTTTAATATATCACGATGTATAGGATGTTGAGACTTAGCCATCCACCCTATGTCACAAATGCATACATGTCTCATAAAATCATCAAGAGAAAGGCCGAATTAGGCCATAAGACAGGCCAATTTATCACCGCAATTTTACTATCAGTAAACTACCGTATAATAAGCTTCTGCACCAATTTTTACTTTATTTTAGTGGGTCACGATGGATAGGATATTGAGACTGATCCATCCACCCTGGGTCAAAAATGCATACATGTCTCGCAAAATCATCAAGAGAAAGGCCGAATTAGGCCGTAAGACGGGCCAACTTATTACCGCAATTTTACTATCAGTAAACTACCGTATAATAAGCTTCAACACCCATTTTTACTTTATTTCAATGTGTCACTATGTATAGGATATTGAGACTGATCCATGCACCCTCGGTCGAAAATGCATACTTGTCTAGTAAAATCATCAAGAGAAAGGCCGAATTAGGCCATAAGACGGGCCAATTTATTACCGCAATTTTACTATCAGTAAACTACCGTATAATAAGCTACAGCACTTATTTTTACTTTATTTTAATGTGTCACGATGTATAGGATATTGAGACTGATCCATCCACCCTGGGTCAAAAATGCATACTTGTCTCGCAAAATCATCAAGAGAAAGGCCGAATTAGGCCGTAAGACGGGCCAACTTATTACTGCAATTTTACTATCAGTAAACTACTGTATAATAAGCTACTGCACTTATTTTTACTTTATTTCAATGTGTCACGATGTATAGGATATTGAGACTGATCCATCCACCCTGGGTCAAAAATGCATACATGTCTCATAAAATCATCAAGAGCAAGGCCGAATTAGGCCGTAAGACGGGCCAACTTATTACCGCAGTTTTACTATCAGTAAACTACTGTATAATAAGCTACTGCACTTATTTTTACTTTATTTCCATGTGTCACGATGTATAGGATATTGAGACTGATCCATCCACCCTGGGTCAAAAATGCATACATGTCTCGCAAAATCATCAAGAGCGAGGCCGAATTAGGCCGTAAGACGGGCCAATTTATTACCGCAATTTTACTATCAGTAAACTACTGTATAATAAGCTACTGCACTTATTTTTACTTTATTTCCATGTGTCACGATGTATAGGATATTGAGACTGATCCATACACCCTGGGTCAAAAATGCATACATGTCTCATAAAATCATCAAGAGAAAGGCCGAATTAGGCCGTAAGACGGGCCAATTTATTACCGCAATTTTACTATCAGTAAACTACTGTATAATAAGCTTCTGCGTTCATTTTTACTTTATTTTAGTGGGTCATGATGCATAAGATATTGAGACTTACCCATCCACCCTGGGTCACAAATGCACACGTGTCTCGTAAAATCATCAATGCACATTCCGTGCAGACATGGGTTGGGTTTACAGAGGTCTAATTTAATGTGGCAGCGCTTTCCTGTGAAACCTTTTGGACATGTACAGGCAAAGTCATTGATTAAGTCTGTGCAGTTTCCACCCATTGCGCAAGGACTGTCTTCACAATCATCAATGTTTTCTTCACATAATTGACCTTCCCAGCCTGGTTGACATTCGCACATAAATCTTCCCTAAAAGTATAGCCTTAATTAGGAAATTTAAAGTTTCATTTTTTACATTTTAGTGTAATTTTTTTTTAGTAAGTGTCAATGAAGAGCCGCCATTTACATGCCTTTCTTATTTTGTTTTCAATGCGATAAACAAAGGTAATATAAAAGAAGCATTTTGCTATTAATTATCAAGCATCCATTGTTACGATGACACGGTAAATAACTTGTCGAAATATCCTTCAATTCAACAACTGATTCTTGATAACCTGATAGCTACATGTGAACTTAAACCCTTACTTCTACTATGGGCTTAGGCCTAAGTATATATTAAAAAAAAAAAAGTTTTTTTTAATTCAAAGTAAGAAACGACGTTAAACTTAAAACGAACAGAAATTATTCCGTATATGAAAGGGGCTGTCCCCTCCTCAACTCCTCGCTCTTTACGCTAAAGTTTTTTATTGTTAAAAAAAATAGAGTTGTGAGAAAGTCAAACTTTAGCGTAAAGAGTGAGGCGTTGAGGAGAGGACAGCCCCTTTCATATACGGAATAATTTCTGTTCGTTTTAAGTTTTAACGTCGTTCCTTACTTTCAGTTAAAAAAAACTTGTTTTTTTTATTTAATTTTTGAATGTTTTTGAATTAATGCAGGTTTTCGTTTTGGCTCACCGTACATGAATAATTAAAACAAAATTTGCATATTAATCTTACTTTTATTTGGTTAAATGAAATTCTCGAAACTTGTTTAATTTTATTTACGAACGTTTTCATTAGTAATAAATATACGTAACTTACGAATTAACTTACGTAACGAACTTCTATATTCATCTATTTTTAATACGTATATTAGGAGTTTCGCCACCTAGTCAATACCTCACTCTTTAAGCTAAAGTTCCAATTTTGTTCTGATTCTTTAAAAACGACCCCATAATCACAAAGGCCGTTATTTAGAATAAATAGCTCTTATGAAAGTACTAAAAAATCTTTGGCTTAAAGAGTGAAGTATTGACTAGGGAGTCAACTCATTCATATATGTAATATTTTCTTTTCATTTTAAGTTTTGATGTCGCTCCTTACTTTCAGTTGAAAAACTGGTTTTTTATATTTAATTTCTGATCTTTTTTTTAAATAATGCTGGGAAATCCGGCGCCCCCTTCATAACAATGTCTCTTCTCCCATGAAAACTTCATCCATGGAAAGATCCTTCCACAAAACCCCCCACCTACCCACCCCCTCCCCCTACCAGAAAAAATCCCCCTGAAAACGTCTGTATACTTCCCAATAGCCAATACAATATGCTAACATTGGGTAAAGTTCATAACTTTCAGCCCTTCCCCAGGGACTTCGGGGGATTAAGTCATCCTAAAGGACATCATATTTTCGACCATGCTAAACAAAATGGCTATCTCAAAATTTTGATCGGGTGACTTTAGGGAAAAAATGAGCGTGGGAGGGGGCCTAGTTGCCCTCCGTTATTTTGGTCACTTAAAAAGGGCACTAAAACTTTTTATTTCCGTTCCAATAAGCCCTCCCACGATATTCTAGGACCACTGGGTCGATACGATCACCCCTGGAAAAACAAAAAAAAACAAAAACAAAAAAAATAAACACGCATCCGTGATCTTTCTTTTGACAAAAACTGCGAAATTCCACATTTGAAGATAGGAACTTAAAACCTCTACAGTAGGGTTCTCTGATACGCTGAATATGATGGTGTGATTTTCATTAATGTTCTTTAACTTTTAGGGGGTGTTTCTCCCTTTTTTTCGAAAATCTGTCAAATTTTCTCAGGAACGTAACTTTTGTTGGGTAGGACTAAACTTGATGAAACTTATATATTTGAAATCAGCATTAAAATCTGATTCTTTTGATGTATCTAATGGTATCCAAAACCCGTTTTCTAGAGTTTCGGTTACAATTGAGCCGGGTCACTCCTTACTTACAGTTCGTTACCACGAACTGTTTGATAGTATTTATTTTGTCAAATTGCCCCTATCCTAGATTTGATTTTCGATCATCCCTACAGAAGGGAGACATTCTTCTACCTTGGAATTGGTTCAAAGACACTGCAATGTGTAAAGTTCATTTAGTCAAATTGACCCCCCCCCCAAAAAAATGCATTGGATCATGACGACAAAGAGGGATATAAGGGATGGGTCGGGTATTCTTCTGCCTAGTTAGTGGTCCAAAGGATCTAAGCAATGTACTGCGGTATTTAATATACATTACATTAATAGCCCCCCCCAAAAAAAAGTAAATGATCATCCCATCGTGTACGTATATAGAGGACGGAGAGGGTACTAACCTCCTTTTTGATTGGTTCAAAGGATCTAAGCAATGTACTTAAGTATTTAATATGCACTAAATCATATTGGCAACTAACAAAAAATAACATTTGATCATAACAGCACACAGGAATATAACCAGGAGGGAAAGTTTATATATATATATATATATATATATATATATATATATATATATATATATATATATATATTCTCCAAAAATGCCAACAAACAGTGTCAAACATGGTTTGATTGTTCTTATCTGATTGTTCCTACTTGACCCCCCCCCACACACACACACACAAAAATATGGGGAAAAAATATGAGAACTCAGATATTCTTGTAGCCTATAAAAAAAAATGAGATCAAAGATAAAATTAGAAAAAACTAGCTGAACAATTTCTTAGAAAAAAGTGAGTTCTATTTTCTGAAGCAGCCCAAAATGCATAAATCTTGTTAGCTTTTGAATTTGCGCCACAATTTGAAAATTCAAAATACATAATCCTTGACTGAAATAGAGTTGTGAGTTTCACAATTCAAAGGAGAATTTCATTGCCGGATTGCAAGTAGAAATTTCCCGATCCGATTCTAAATTTGAGAATCCAGATTGTCAATCAAGTAGGCATATAGACAAAGGAGACGGTTGTACAGTTTATTGTTTGACCAATGGCAAGTCGAATTCTGGTTATAAAAATTCAAAAGTATACCTGCTGCAAGGGAAAGCGTAAAGAAAATATAACAAAGTAACGCACAAATATAATATATAAGGAAAGCACAAAAACTATTCCTACTGACAAAGCCGTATCCAGGATTTTTTTTTCGGGAAGGGTTTTACAAAAAGATTTTTTTCGGGGGGTGGGGGGTTACACAGAAAACCCTCAAAAACAATTTTTTTTCTATATTCATTTTTGTTACGTTTTTACGAGTCGTACAGATATTTCAGGAGGGGGGGGTCAATCCCCCTAGCCACACCCTCCTGGATACGGCCTTGCCTGCTGATAGTATTCTTGCTACAAAGAAATGTACAGGAAAATTTCGAATGAAAGATCTTAAGCCGAACTGGCCAGATTTTTGCATTGTTTTCACTGGCCGAACTTTTGTTTTTTTTTTCATTGAGATTTTTCTCTCTGTTTGTTTTAAGAAAATTTCGAGAATATAAGCAAAATATAAGAAAGGCTACCTGCTGCAAGGGCACACAGGAAGCTTCATTGGCACATGGATTGCCATTCTCAGTGCAAGGATTGACAGTTACGCTGCAATTCTCCCCAGTAAAGCCAGATCTGCACAAGCAGCTATAGTTCTCAAATCCAGGCTCATTTTTACACATGGACTGTGGGGAGCATGTGTTATTTATACAGCTGGACTCTTCTTCCTGACACTGAAGACCTGAATATCCTGGTGGACAATTACATATGTACCCTTGGGGTTCATCAATACAGGTGGCACCGTTGTAGCAAGGATTCGATGCGCATTCGTCAATGTCAGTCTCGCAGAGCTTGCCTGCAAAGCCAGCTGGGCAGAGACATCTAGCTTCATGTCCTATAAGAAAGCAATTATTGTAACCTTGAAAATAATAAAGTTTTACAAGGCCTATTATTTAGGACATGACGTAGTAACTACAACCATGAAATACATTATTAATGTACAATGCAGAGAGAAAGGCTGAGATGGCTTGGACACGTTCAGTTGATGAAGGATGACAGATTGCTAAAGAGTGTCCTTTTTGGCCGATGATCAAGGGCAAAACTAAAAGCAGGTCGTCTCCAAATGAATTGGGAGAAGGTCGTAAGGGAGGATCTATATGAAATTGGAACTTCTTGGCAGTGTTTAAAGAGGAGCACTTTGAATAAGAGAAGGAATGGAGGGGAGGGATGGAGGAGAGGAGGATGGAGGAGAGGAGAGGAGGATGGAGGAGAGGAGAGGAGGAGGGAGGGATGGAGGATGGAGGGGAGGGATGGAGGATGGAGGAGAGGAGAGGAGGATGGAGGAGAGGAGAGGAGGATGGAGGAGAGTAGAGGAGGATGGAGGAGAGGAGAGGAGGATGGAGGGGAGGGATGGAGGATGGAGGAGAGGAGAGGAGGATGGAGGAGAGGAGAGGAGGATGGAGGAGAGGAGAGGAAGAGGGAGGGATGGAGGATGGAGGGGAGGGATGGAAGATGGAGGAGAGGGATGGAGGATGGAGGAGAGGAGAGGAGAAGGGAGGGATGGAGGCTGAACGTGAGCAGTTGTGTTGACCTCAAGTCACTTGATGCTCCAGTGAGTTAGTAGTTGTAACATTAGTAGTAATAGCAGCAGTATAACACTTATTTTTACATTCATTATATTTTTGGCCCTTTGTCCCAGTTTTCATTTCTGACTCTTGCTTTTTCAACAATCTTATGTCCCACTTTTATCAATAAATATGTTCACCTATTTCAGTTTCAGTTCAGTTTTCAGTTTCATTTATCTTTACTTAGAAACAAAATATATAACTTACATAACATTCCTGCCAGGAAAGCACAAAAAATATACTTGGCTAGGACAGGACATTAACTAATATTAGTTAAAACAAACAGAAACAACAAACTAACTGAACATATCAGGAAGAAGAAAAAAGGACAAATCTTTTCAACTAATTTAATTCTTATAGGGATTTTATTTTAAAAGTGGTAGTTCCTTTATGATAGTCTTTTTGAAGGGGAAGGGGTAGAAAAAAACATGTGAAAGGGAAAGTGTCATTGTAAGCTTAAAGCCCAAAAAAGAGGAAGGGTCTAAACCTTCAAACTACCCGCTATTTCTTCCATATATTAACTCATCCATAAATGAGGCACAAGCTTCATGTTAGTGGGTCATTTTTTTTTAACGGACCATGGGCTGTCTTTTTGTTTCATTTGTTTTGTCAACTTTACTATTATAAATTATAACTCTTCTATTTTTAACTCTAAATAAGGTTAGTCTTCTTACAGAAGAAACGTTTACTTGATGAGAAAGCAAGACTTCGCTACGTTGCTGCTTTGACATTTTGTTCCTGTAGATTAAATTTTATATATATATATATATATATATATATATATATATATATATATATATATATATATATATATATATATATATATATATATATATATATATATAAAGAAAAAAACGAGCAAAAATGGGGGTTTTTATAGGCCAAATGAAGATACAGAAAAAACAAAGCGAATATTTCGAGAGGACAAACGCCTCTCTTCTTCAGCGCGAAACGAGACGATGGATCAATAAAAGCCAAAAATTAAAAGAATTAAAACCAACTACCTAACAACCATAAAAGTGAGTTATTCGCCAATATCCACGATTTGCACAAAATCCGAAAAAATATGAACTACCATCGACGGATACTAGCGAACAACTGACAAAGTACAGGACACAATTCATTCACTCGAAAAAACAAAACGAACCAGCAATTAAATAAGTTGAAGAACTATGTCATTTGATTTCGGATTTTAATTAATGCATTTCTTGCAGACACCCTTTGAGACCTAAGGGGTTGTTCTCGTGTTTGATTATATGAATGGGAAAGTGGTTCAAGGTTTATTTCAGGGATTAATAAAGTATCGGCTTCTCTTTTGATAAATCCGAAATATGACTCGTTTATTCTTAAATCACCGGAATCTCTGTTTAAAGCTAGACCTAAATGTTGGTATTTATAAATTTCAACAGCTTCTCTGTAGTGCTAGACAATACCTTTGTCATGCGAAATAAGACTAGCTTGATTAAACAAAATAGTATGGTCTGGTTTTTCAAAAATGTGCTCTGCAAGGGCAGAGTAAAAATGTTCTGGTTTTTTCCGCTTTTTAAGTGTATTATTAATTGAACTAGAGTGCTGATTTAATCTATCCGTTAGTCGCTGATCAGTTCTTCCGAAATACCAGAAAAATTTGTACAGGATGTCCGAAAAGAGCTTTCTTATCTAAAAGGAAAAGGTGAAATTACAGATCAGCTGTACAAAAGGTTTTACACCCGTGGATCCACGTCCCCTCGCTTTTATGGTCTTCCTAAAGTTCATAAGCCCGGTAATCCACTTCGACCCATTGTTTCTTCTTTTAATTCTCCTACAGCAAAAATAGGAAAATTCTTATCAGTGATATTTCACCCACTAATTCAAACTCAAAAATCCTATATTAAAAATTCCGCTGATTTTGTTTCCAAGATAAAGCAAGTTTCGGTTAAACCAAATACAAGAATTGGCAGTTTTGATGCAGATTCAATGTATACCAAATGTGATCCTCAAAAGGCCGAAATGTTTTTGGAGCAAAAACCTAATTCTAACACATCTATATCAGAAAAATCTACTCTTTCGAATCAGACACTTCTATCGCTTACAGCCCTTTGTAACAGAACTTCTTTTTACTTCCATTATAGAGTTATTTTTTATAGACAGAAATATGGCCTCTCCATGGGTGCCCCCCTTTCTCCAATACAGGCTGATATCTTCATGGAAGACCTTGAAGAAAGGGCTATTTTGCAAAGTTCTCGTAAACCTGAATTTTGGGTTCGTTTTAAATATATATATATATATATATATATATATATATATATATATATATATATATATATATATATATATATATACGTGTATTAATGTGGATTATATAAATTAATGTGGACCCAGAGCTGAGTGCTTCCCTGCAGCGCACCGTGCAAACTGTCGCTGCCCACCCAGCTTTACTGGCAATGTGAAAATTAGCTGTGACAAAATTTAACAAATTTAACAAAATTTACAATTTATAACGATGTAAGTTCATTAAATCTAAATATTTCTATCTCCGGCAAAAAAAACGGAGAAGTTAAATGGTTTTCCCAAGATTTCAGGGACAGTTTTCAAGATTTCAATTGAAATTTAAGGAGGAAATCTTAATATTTTTGGAGGAAGGTTTAGGGCTAAAGGCCACCATGCCTGTATGTGCGGTGCTGTAGATTCCATTTTTAAGTAAATTATATGATAATTAAATATAATTTAACCTATTATTTAACCTTTTAAATTAACTTTAATTTGAAAAAAATTGTAGTACAGATATTTAAATATTAAATATTATTTAATTTGATACGCTTAATTCAGAATATATAAATATAATTTTAATATTTAATTAATTATCAGAGATATTTAATTTATATATAAAACCAACAAGATGAAAATGCAGTGAATCTGCCAAAAAAGTGGGTAAGATACTGGCGAGGGAACCTTCCTCCGCAGAATCTTTACAAAAACTGCCAACTGCCAAGAAATTATAATATTTGAATGTAAATTATTCTAGCTTGATTTTTGTCGGAATACCCTGGACAAAATTTCTGATCAAGCTGAAGGTGTAGCAGAAAATTCCAGCTAAATGTGTATTCACTCAAAGTAAGGTATATCAGTTTAAAACCTACCTTTAGCTTGACAGACCCCAAAATTGTCACAAAGCTCATCATTGCACTGTACTGGTAAGCATTCGTTTCCGGTGGCAGTGCCGGTGTTAATTGTCATTGTTCCACTGGGGCACTCAAAGCACGAGGTCATGCCAACAACTGGCTGATAGTAGTGCAGTGGGCATTTAGCACATGGTGCTAACCCTGTGTCACTGTATTGACCGGAAGGACATTTTGCTAAAAAAAAAAAAAAAAAAAAAAAATGAAGCAGCTCAGAGTATACAGGCACAAGAAGAGAAAAAGAGAGATTATTGTCCTATGCTTCTGTTTTAGGTTTTTGACTTAATTTCATTGGTTTGTTTTCGTCACGTATTTTTTGTAAGTCAATCATATTTATCTAAGTATCTACACAATGCAGGATTTTTATTTGTTAAATAGAACAAAAATAAAGAAAGTCTGTTTTTATCAATCTAGGGGAGACAGTTTTGTTTCTTATGCTATTTTTAATGAAAAAAAGGTAAGTTTAAGAATCTATGGGGACACTTGCGCTTCTAGGTATAGAATGACAATCTGAGGGGGGGGAAAGAATGAAATATATTTTAGAATCAGAAAAAAACACTATTTCTTGGAAGAGCAAGAAATTTTATTTAAAATAAAATCAACTAACTGATAAATAATCAGCAATGAAGAACAAATTGATTAACATTTTCTTGCTGAATTTTTGTAAACCAATCTTATTTCTTCCTTGAGCGTGTGTAACAACGAGAAGCCCAAGCGCACCTTTTAAACTGTTATTGATATGTTAAATTTTTAGCTTTTAAAAGAAGGAAAAACTTAACTGGTTCTTTGATGTGACATTTAAGCCAGTAGAAAGAATATACATTTATGAGTCACTACATTTTTTACAAGTAAACTCTCTGTTTCCCTGCCTTTAGGATTTCCATTTACAGGTCGTCGTTGATTTTTTTTTTTTTTGTACGTTGAAAAAGATGAAAAAAAATTAAATACAAGTTAATACCTATCAAATAGAAGATGAGTGGGCTCCAGGCCTTCTTCTGATAAGTGTCGAAGAAATAGACCTCATCAGGAGTTGTGGGACACCGAGACTAATGAAATTCTTTGGTTTTGTTTTATCGAACACAGTCTATACAAATTGTTGGTAAGTATGACGGCACTAGACCCTTAAGGTCCAAACCGGCCGTGCTGATCTCCGTTTCGTGGCCCTTCAGCCAGAAAGTGCAATGGGGGGGGGGGGCTGGGGGGCAGCCATCCTGTGTTTCGCACACCCTTCCTGCTTACCTTCCCCAGATTTCTCGAGGTACCTATTCAGAGCTGGGTCAACTCTGGCTAAGCTTACAGAGTCACACAAATAACCCGCGTCCCAAACCCAAATAACTGGCCACATCAGGGATCGAACCCGTGCCCCTTGGACAAAGAATTCTCAACCCAGCGCACGTTCACTTAGCCAGGACGGCTTATACAAATTGAGGCCCTTTTATTTAACTGAGATTAAATCGTGTTGTCAAGCTGTATCTCTAATAATAAACCTTGAATAAGGGGCAAAAATTGGACTTCCCTTTTCACTGGATGTTCAGATTCTAGGTTCATTTCCATAGAATATAATACTCTTTTCCCGAAAAAATATCGCATTAGATGAACTAAAAGTAAGTCAGACCCTTCAAAATTTGACACCAAACTCCTAAATGCAAAAAATCGTTGCCACCTGCATGATTCTTTAGATATTATTCACATATCCGATTAAAAATACAATTTACAGGATTATTGTAGTCACAAGTATCTGATCTCAGGTTCTGAGAAAAAAAAAAGATTTGTGTATCTGTGTAAGAAGAATAAGTCGCTTAGATCTGGAACAAATGAGGGTGTAGTGGTGAAGTTAGATAGCGAGAAACTCCAAGTGGATAGCTTCATTTACGAAATACAAGTACAAAAATTCCCAGCATTCCGTTCAGGGGAAACATTTCTAATTGTAGTGGCTTCAGATTTTGTAGATTTTTGCTGTTTCTTCCACCATAGACCAAAGACCGGGTAATTATTATTAAATTTCTTGTTACTGAAAATTATATTACTGAAAATACTGAAAAATATTACTGAAAAACTGGATGCACTACACAGAAAACTTTCAAATACTGCTTGTATCCGTTTTTCTCTGCACCATCACCTTATCAGGTTTTTTCAGTCGTAAGTTATTTTTCTTTTATTTGTTTAGTTGTTTTTCTCTTTTAGGTCATTCTACATCTTTTGGCATTGTAAAGAGTGAGTAAAAATCAAATAATGATAACAATAATGACAGCTTGTGTCCATATTTCTGCATATTACTGCTTATTAGACTCTGCAAGTTGTCATTTTTTTCTGTCTCCCTCTTTCCCCCTCCTTTCATGTTATTTCTTTTTTGTTTTAGTTTCTTTTAAATTATTATGTGTTACACTGTAACTGGTAATCTTTGATTTCTATATTGATTTGTGTTGCATTTTGTGTTTTTTTCTTTGTGATACTCCACGTATTGTACCTCTGTACAGTGTGGGTTAGAAATAAATAATAATAATAATAATAATATATCAGCTCATGGGTACTCTGGCAATGCAAGCAAAGGTTGACGGCATATTTTTAGCGAACTTGCCCCTTATTAAGTTGTTTTCCTTGTCTTTTCTTTATTTATACGAACCTTCTTGGGTGCTAATAGCAGCACTAATTACTAACAAACAAATACATAATTAGGATCACCATAAAAAACTAATTTTTCGATCGATATTTGAAAAACTGATGATGTTATGAATAGTTAGGCTCTTACACTTTCATTATATGGTCAAAATCTATTGGCAGGCTGTCAACAATGGGGCATCAGACATTTTTCTATGATTTTTGCATATTCTACCTTTTTTTCTTTTGTTTTCATAATAATTATTTTATAGTCCCAAATATTCAGGGAGGGGCACTAAACGCCTAGTAATTGGTGGTGGAATCTCTGTATTTTTCACTGCTAAGAAGAAATAGGCCAAATTTGCAGATCAAACCCAGACAAAGTTCGTAAAGGGACGGTAGAAGTAGGACAGATAATGCCGATTGATAACTTACATATGCGTCTGAAAGAATAACTTCAAAGGCTCCTTTTTGAAGAGAAACAGAGAGCTGTCAAAACTCTGACATTAATTAATCCGCATTTTCTTCAATAATTACTCAATATACAGTCTCAACAAAGTAGACCTAGGTTAGCTTAGGAAAATCCTGGTGGGTTAGTTGACTTTAAGACGGTAGACCTACTGGCGACGGAACTCTGCCTCCTCTATCCTCCCTTAATTTTAAAGTTCCTAAAGAGACAAGTTCACAGAATTTTTGGGTCAAACGTAGTCACCAAACGCTAGATGGCATTGGTAATTTCTCATATCAATACTAGCGACAGTTTTCTCCTCAGTTGCCCTTATTCTAAAACTTATGGCCTTCTGACCCCTGGTCCTCCATGGCACGATAACTCTCCCTCCCTTTACGGTATCTCACATTTTTGTGTTAATCATGGCCCATAAAGGCTTCTATTGTTAGTAAATATCATACCATATGATCGCAAAATCTCCCTAACTTTTAAAAGAGCTTAAAACCCCTCAAAAAATGATATCACAGCAGGACTGATATCATTTTATGAAGGGTTTAGGGTCTTTCTAAAAATTTCTGAAAATTGGATTTCTATAGGTATAATATAAAATAATAGGTCTGTCAAAATGCTAGATGACATTGGTGCTATTTTTTTTCGATACTAGTGCCAGTTTCCACTCTTGTAAGTAATCTATACTATATATATGGGCACTTGGTATCCAGTCTTTACTGGCCTGTTGGAATTCTTATAAGAGCTGTATAAATAGACATCATCTTGACCTTGTGGGACACCTAAGCCAACGAAATTTGAAATATCATTAGATCAAGGATCACTTATCAATGTAACCGTATAAAAGGCTCCAAACTTTTATTGAATTCAGATTATATCGTTTTCGCGACCTGTATCTCTACTAATGGATTTTGAGTAAGAGGCCGAAATTTCACCCTCTTTTTTCACTGTAAATTCAGATTACAATTTATTTCCATTGAACATTTACTCTTTTCTCGAAAAATCTATTGCATTAGATAAATTAAGAGAACCCCTTGGTCCTTGGTATCTTTGGTACCAAAAATAACTTACCCCTCGGTAAGTTTGAGGACCCCTTGGTCTCCAGTCTCTACTGGTTTACTCGGTAATATAACCTTGAGCTGCTATGTGTTTACCCCACTGAATCAACAAACAATTAATTATTTATGCTTACTGTACTCACTGTAATTGTCCAATGATTAATTAATTTATTACTTCCAATATTTTTTTTATTACATATTATTTGATATATCTTTATATAGGTATATACATATATATTATTTATTATATAATATTTAGTATAAATTAATTTAATATATCCAATAATAATTAATTATGCAAACATTGAAGTAGTCTTTATTCGCTTTCTTTCATTAGCTTTTTATATTTTCCTATTTTTTTAAACTTTAAATGAAAGGTCTTACCTCTACATTGGTCTGGCGAGAATGCACCTGGTTGATATGTAAACATATTTCCAGGGCATGTCGTACATTCTTTAAATCCTTCCCTAGGAGGTTCTCCAGAATAAGTATTTCTAGGACATTCAATGCATGGAACTAGACCCGTTGGTGAATAAGTTCCGAACCCACATACTTGAATACAATCGTCTAGAGATTTTGACCCAAAAGACTTTGTAAAAGTTCCAGCTGGACATATTTTACATGACCCTTTCATTTCTTCATCCTGGAATTCTCCAATAGGGCAAGGAGTGCATTCTTTTGCTCCAGCAAGGGCAAATGTTCCAGCGGGACAGTGGACTGAAAATATAATAAACTTAGTTCTTTTTTTTTATTATTGAGACTAGATACATAGCCTTAAACAATTCGGCAAATGTGTTATAGTAACAATTATTGTTACTATAACAAAATTATTTGCCAATCATGTTTCTGAGGATATTATTATATAAAGCTGTTCAAAGATTTTTTTTTTAACTTTAGAGCCTTATTAAAATATTATCATAGCATACTATACAATAGAATATCATAGCTTAGTATACTATAGAATATCACAGTTTAGTATACTGTAAAATGCTCGTAGTAAAGGCATTATTTTAGTTTCTTTGATTTTCTTTTTCCGTTAGTATTTCTTTCTTCTACAATTTTCAATTTCACTTGTTTATCTTTCTGTTTCTTATTCTTGCTGCTCAGCTATGTTTTATAATTTTGTATATTATAATATGAAATATTATAAAATGAATATTATGTATATTATAAAATGAATTGTCAAAAAGAAATTTTTATCTTGCCTTTTATTGCCAGGATTGTATTGTCTTTTAATAGACAATTTTTTGATTATTTCGTTATTGATATTCGTATGATTAAATATACACTATAAAACTAAATCAACCAAAATTTGAAGAATTATGCAGGTTATTTGAGTGATTTTAATTTTAGGAGATTTTGAGGTTTCTGTATACGGACTGGGTTTGCAAGTTAATGGATACCCTGTTAACGAAGCCTATTAAACTATAAATGAAACAAAAAAAGAAAAAAAGATGGAAGAACAAAAAGAAAGCAAAAAAACAAGAAAAGGAAAAGAAAAAAAGAAGAATAATGAAAAGACGAGGAGACAAAGAGGTGAGGATGGGTAGAGAAAATATCTAGCAAGTGGAGTCTTGATTCAAACAGTTCGTCGTAACGAACTGTAAGAAATTATCAACTGTAAGTAAGGAGCGACCCGGCTCAATAGTAACCGAAACTCTAAACAACGGAATTTGAATACCAAATACACATCAAAGGAATTGGATTATTATGCTAATTTCAAATATATAAGTTTCATCAAGCTTAGTCTTACCCATCAAAAGTTATAGAGCCTGAGAAAATTTGCCTTATTTTCAAAAAAATGGGAAAACACCCACTAAAAGTCGTAGAATCTTAATGAAAAGCACACCATCAGATTCAGCGTATCAAAAAACTTTACTTTAAAAGTTTCAAGCTCCTATCTGTAAAAATGCGGGATTTTGTATCTTTTGGCGGAAGAAAGATCAGGGATGCGTGTTCATTTTTTTTTTTTTGAGGAGTGATCGTATCGACCTAGTGGTCCTAGAATATCGGAAGAGGGCTCATTCAAAAGAAAATTAAAAGTTCTAGTGCTCTTTTTAAGTGACAAAAAAATTGGAGGGCAACTCCCATGCTTATTTTTTTCCCAAACTCACCCGATCAAAATTTTGTTCAGCATAGTCGAAAAATCTAATAACTAAGTATTTTAGGATGACTTAATCCCCAGCAATCCCCAGGAGAAGAAGGGATGCAAGTTATGAACTTTGCCCACTGTTTACATATAGTATTGGTTATTGGGAAAAATACAGACGTTTTCAGAGGGGATTTTTTTTGGTAGGGGGGATTATAGGGAGGGGGTTGCGTGGGAGGCTCTTTCCATGGAAGAAGTTCTCATGGGAGAAGGGAATTTTCTATGAAGGAAATTATCAGGGGTGCCTGATTTACCAATATTATTTAAAAAACGATCGGAGATTAAATGAAAAAACGTGTTTTTTCAACTGAAAGTAAGGAGCAACATTAAAACTTAAAACAAACAGGAATTATTACGTATATGAGGGGGTTCGCTCCCTAGTCAATACCTTGTTCTTTACACCAATTTTTTTTAGTACTTTCAAAAGAGCTATTTATTCTAATTAGACGGCCTTTGTGACTCAGGGGTCATTCTTAAAGAATCAGAATAAAATTCGAACTTTAGCGTAAAGAGCGAGGTATTGACTAGGGGCCGAACCCCCTGACATACGTAATAATTTCTTTTCGTTTTAAGTTTTAATGTTACTCCTTACTTTCAGTTGAAAATTTTTTCTTTAATTTAATTTTATACATTATTCATGGGTATTTGATTAATATTATAGAAAAGCTTCAGTGACAATTCTATGCTTGTATGGAAATCAGATAAGTACGCTAAACTGATGGGGAAGGTATTGCTGCGGTTAAGTTAGGAAGCGAGGCTAGCTGTGGCTTCGGACAGAAACAAAACTATGGAAGAACAAGTTATCAAGGAAGGCGATCCTCCTAGACCTAAATTATGCAGATGATTTGAGAGTTCCGCATAAGTTAGCCAATTTTTTTAAAGTTTTTTTTTGTGAATCTTTGGAGCTATTGAAGGTTCGGGGTGCAAGAATAGGTTTATATATTAAATGTTAGGAAGATAAAGTCACTTAAATTAGAGATATACCGAGATAAATAGGTGATGTTAGACGGCAAAAAGATCAGCCAAGTGAACAACCTCATTTACCTAGGTAGCATAATTAGTTAGGACGGTGGATACAGTGAAGTTAAGAGAGGTAGATTAGTTAAGGCAAAGAATATTTTTTTCGTAGTTGAAAAAGTAAGGATGAATAACAAAATATGTCTTAGTGGTAAGATGAAGATACTAGGAGCCCTGGCAAGGCCAGTGGCGATGGATGACTTTAAAATGCAGACACAAAAGAAGATATTCTGTGTTTTTTCAAATTAGGCACATGATGGGATGAAAAAATGATGCTAAATATTAAGAAGATCATCGAAGTGGATAGCTTCATTTACCTGGGCAGTATTATAAGTTATAATGGCGGATGCAGTGACGATGTAAAATGCAGAGTAGCCTAGACACCGGGTGATTGTTCATAGTAGACAAAGTTTTCAAAAAATGGGAAGATAGGTATTCGAACTGAGGATAAAATTCGAGAAGGCATGGTATTGACAGTGGTTAAGCATGGTGCAGAAACACAAGTGTTTCGAATGAGTGAGGAAGACATGCTAGGATTCTCTAAGAATACTTTAAGTCACTCCTTTGAACGACCGTATATAAAAGAATAAACTGTGCAAAAAATACTGTTCCTTTCCATTCTCGTGTGGCATAATCAAAAAACGGAATTGAATTGAATTTAAAAGGAACGAAACAATGACGAAAATTCATAACTTATTTCTATGTAATGCTATATTTCTTCTTTTTATTTGATTTCTATCTTATGGCGTAAACCTACCAAAACATCTTAGTAAATAAGTCTTTTTTTCTACTCGCCAGGGGAAGCTCTTGTTGAAAATCAACGAGAAATTCCCTATAGAACCAACAAATCCGAAGCCTGATATCAGAAAATAAAGTACTTAAAAACCTCACAAAGCGAGCTATTTTATATTGCTCGATTCGTTACTGTGCTTGATAGAATTTAGACTCTATTTTCTCAAAGAGTAAAAAAAGAATGGGAATACTGGCGGATCGAGGGGGCCGGGGGGAACATATTTTGTGGGTTATGGATAACTAAAAGGTCAATAGTCATACTTTTTAGCCATTTACCAACTTCTAAACGAAAAGCATATCGTCGTCAGTCAGGACGGGAGGATATCATAAGAATGGATTTAAAGGGCACTAGAACCCATAAGAAGGAGTAAACAATAAACTTTTGAGTGGTATTGGGGGGAGGCTGAGGTGTGAAGCTGTGTTGGCCTCAGGTGGTTTGTACTGTGATGAGAAGTAAGTAGTAGTAGCAGTAGTATCCCTTAGCACAACGAAGAAAGATTTTCAATTTTGATACCAAAGAAAGGGCAAAAAAATATACACATGTTGGTTTTCTTTTTGAACAATTTTTTATAGAGTATCTTTATTTACCTTTTTAATTTTGTATACTACTATTTATCTCTTATCGTAATAGCATAGGCTTTTTTTCCTTTGTGGAATGCCAGGGGCTTTGGTGCCGTTCTTTTTAAAATCATTTTGTTACTTGTTTCCCTACTTGTTTTAGTTGCAACCTAGCCTAACACTGAGGTAGGTGGTTGTTGTTTGGTAACTTTTCTTTTCAGTCACAATTTTCTGCTCTCACCTTTTTTAAAAAACTTCCGTACTTTTCAACTTTTTAATCAACAGAATTCATAGCATCAATCAAGTATCAAGTATCAAGTATCAAGAGAGTTGCTTGATACTAAGCTACTTGTTATGGCAATTGTATAACTAACAGATAAATGCTATTAACAGAAAAGGGTTCTCCAAAGACGGAATTAAAGTCCTCAAATATCCTTATACTCATCCTCAAAACCTTCTATCGATGACCTTGTATAGCTTATCAGTCAACTTTATACGGCCTTCTTCTATATTCTCTTTCCCTGCTATTAACGCTGACAACAGAAATATGGTTTCATATGGGTTGGTATTTTTCTAGTTCTTTGACTACCCTTTCTTTAAGATAATCATGTTTTAAAAATCAAATCTCCAAAAAAACTTAACCGAATAACTTTATTGAAAGAATAACTTACGACAACTTGGAACAGCACCAGGAGCAGGCATGTTCAGAACCTGTCCAGGGCCACACACAAAACCTCTTGAGATTGATGATTGGGTGCTCTTTAGAGGAGGGCAGAGGGCAGCACTTGTTCCACTCAAATCCATTGATAAAAGGGGAGAGATCACAGCACTTGTAGATGGTACATTAAGGTCAAACACCAAACCCAATGTCGACCCACATAGATCGTAGAGCTGTGGTTGCTGTACCACTGGATTGATGTCAACAGTGTAAACAGCCTATAATATAACTTTGTTGATTATGGCAAGTAATTTATTCATAATAAATCAAATGCTGTGCGTTTCAGCATTCTCAGTTACTAATATGTTAAATACAATTACTTATTATAATTTTTGTAATGAGAGAAATTAGGCAAAGACATAATGAAGAAATCATTTACTAAGAAAACTATTCAAAACTTTAAATTCAGAAATAAATTTTTTTTGAATTTGATAAATTCACAAGAATCTGTTTTATCTGTCTGACCAAAATATCTGTTTTACTTATTTTCTTTGAGACAGCTTTTCGGGTTGTGGCTTAGTTAAATTAAAGAAGTGGCTTGGTTTTGACCTGCTGCCATGTATAACCTGAGATCGCCTATACAGCACAAATAATGTTAACTTGTAATTTTAGCCTATGGGTAATGACCTGAGGTTTATGTAAATTCTTTCAAATAAATATAGTATTTCATGTTTGCTAGATCTCACTGCCAAACTGAAATTATACCAGAGACAATGTGATGTTTTGGTTTGTTTTTGTTTTTTTTTTTTTGTTTTTTTTTGTATTTTTCTTTATACGTTGCGTTTAATTTAACTTAAACTTTTATCCGTTGATAAAGGCTCCCCGACGTGGAGTCAAAATGTTCGGACATTTTTCTATTATTTAAAATTAGTTTTTTTTTCACCGTTATATTCAAATTACACCCGTTTTTTCTCAAAATTTTTGTATAGAAAAGAAGACATTACAGCACTTGTAAATGATGCATCAAGGTCAATTAATCAAGGGACAATTAAACAAATATAATATTTGGAATTATTTAAGTTTGGAAATCTTTTTTTTTTTTTTGCTAAAAGTTCATTTAAATTTGGTAATTCACAAGAATCTGTTTTGTCTGTCAAGGAAGACTTTCTGTTTTATCTGTTTTGTGGCTTCTTTGATTAAATATTGTAAATAGTTTTAAAGACCTGCTAGACATTAAACATCTAATTCAATTTATGGTGAGTCTTTAGTGTTTATAGAAGGTAGCCTCGAGTTATTTGAGTCTTTTTGTTTTCAGAATTTTATATCATTGCTTTCAAATATGCTCTATCCACAATTATATTTTGCTAATACCAAGATTTAGCTATCACTGATTTGAGCCAATCACAATTTTCCATAAAAAATTTCAGCCAGTCACAATTTTTCATGGAAAATTTCAGCCAATCACAAAATTCTATAAAAACACTGGCTCAAATTGGTGCTTGTCAGACCTTGGTACTAGTAAATTCCCTTAGAGCCATCTGCACCACGTCTCACCAGTGCTGGTGATCCATTTCGAGAGTTAGATCGGCCATCAACTACCGAAGTGCCTATAGGCTATAAGCAGAGAGCAACCCTGCCCACAAAGATGCCTGAGATTGTTACTTTGAGGTTTCTGGCGTAAGGATGACATCAAGAGATAAGTCCTGTTTTTATCTGGCGTTTATCTGGTACTTTATCTGGTGTTTTTATCTAGTGAACATTTTTCTCACATGTCCCTTGTATTCATAAGACGTTTTGCTAGAATGAAACAGGTCAGGATTACTTGAACTTGGCAACCTTGAAGAAAGCGAAATTGTTCAAGATTGTTGAACTCCAAGGCTGTATTCACGATTTTTGTTGGGAGGGGGGGGGTGTATAATTTTTTTTTTTTAAAAACATCCAAATTGTGTTTTTTTGTAGTTTTTATTACGTTTTTACGAGTCGGACAAACTTTTCAATGGGGATGTTCAATCCCCTACCCCCCCCCCTCCTCCCGGATATGAACTTGCTGATTTCATAATATTTTAAGTGATAGCTGTTCAACTCTAACGTTTATACTAGAGAGGATGTGGCACACACACCCATGATTTGGTATCCAAAACATTTAAATTACGACATGGTTTGTAAGCATTTGTGTATATGGCTTATATGTGTATTAAATAAAAAAGCAAGTTTTTTTAACTGAAAGTAAGGAGCGAAATTAAAACTTAAAACGAACAGAAATTATTCCGTATATGAAAGGGGCTGTCCCCTCCTGAACGCCTCGCTCTTTACGCTAAAGTTTTTTATTGTTTAAAAAAATTAGAGTCGTGAGAAAGTCAAACTTTAGCGTAAAGAGCAAGGCGTTGAGGAGGGGACAGCCCCTATCATATTCGGAATAATTTATGTTCGTTTTAAGTTTTAATGTCGCTCCTTACTTTCAGTTAAAAAAACTTGTTTTTTTATTTAATTTTTGAACGTTTTTGAATAAATGCAGGTTTTGATCTTGGCTCACAATACATGAATAATTAAAACAAAATTTTCATATTAATTTACTTTTATTTGGTTAAATGGCTTTCTCAAAACTTGTTTCATTTTATTTACGAACGTTTTTATTAGTAATAAATGTACGTAACTTACGAATTAACTTACGTAACGAACTTCAATATTCATATATTTTTAATACGTATATTAGGGGGTTCGCCCCCTAGTCAATACCTTGCTCTTTAAGCGAAAGTTTGAATTTTGTTCCAATTCTTTAAAGATGACCGCTTAATCACAAAAGCCCTTAATTAGAATAAATAGCTCTTATGAAAGTACTAAAAAATCTCTGGCTTAAAGAGTGAGGTATTGACTAGGGGGTGAACCCAATCATATATGTAATATTTTCTGTTCGTTTAAAGTTTTCATGTTGCTGCTGTTGCAGTTGAAAAACTTGTTTTTTTATATTTAATTTCTGATCTTTTTTTAGATAATGCTGGGAAGTCCGGCGTCCCCTTCATAGCAATGTCCCTTCCCCCATGAAAACTTCCTTCATGGAAAAATCCTCCTACATAACCCCCGACCCCCCTCCCCCACTACCAGGAAAAATCTCCCCTGAAAACGTCTGTACTGTATACTTCCCAATAACCAATACTATATGTTAACATTGGGTAAAGTTCATAACTTTCAGCCCTCCTCCTGGGAACTTCGGGGGATTAAGTCATCCTAAAAGACATACTTATAATATAAAAGACATATTTTCGGACATGCTGAAAAAAAATGGCTATCTCAAAATTTTGATCAGGTGACTTTGGGAAAAAAATGAGCGTGGGAGGAGGCCTAGTTGCCCTCCAATTTTTTTGGTCACTTAAAAAGGGCACTAGAACTTTTAATCTCCATTGCAATGAGCCCCCCCCCACGATATTCTAGAACCACTGGGTCGATACGATCACCCCTGGAAAAAAAAACAAATAAACACGCACCCGTGATCTTTCTTCACAGTAGTGTTTCAACACAGTAGTCTTTCACAGTAGTCGTCAACACAGTAGTCTTTCAACACAGTAGTGTTCTCTGATACGCGGAATATGATGGTGTGATTTTCATTAAGGTTCTATAGCTTTTAGGGGGTCTTTACCCCTTTTTTCGAAAATCAGCCAAAATTTCCCAGGCGCGTAACTTTTGATAGGTAGGATTAAACTTGATGAAACTTATATATTTGAAATCAGCATTAAAATTCAATTCTTTTAATGTATCTATTTGTATCCAAATACCGTTTTCTAGAGTTTCGGTTACCATTGAGCCGGGTCCCAATAACCAATACTTTATGTTAACATTGGGTAAAGTTCATAACTTTCAGCCCTCCTTCTGGGGGTTTCGAGGGATTAAGTCATCCTAAAAGACATAGTTATCATATTTTCTACCATGCTGAAAAAATGACTATCTCAAAATTTTGATCGGGTGACTTTGGGAAAAAATGAGTGTGGGAGAGGGCCTAGTTTCACTCCATTTTTTTTGGTCACATAAAAAGGGCATTAGAACTTTTAATTTCCTTTCCAATGATTCCCCCCACGATATTCTAGGACCACTGGGTCGATACGATCACCCCTGGGGAAAAGAAAGAAAAAAAAACAAAAACAAATAAACACGCATCCGTGATCTTTCTTCGGGCGAAAAATGGAAAATTCCACATTTTTGTAGATAGGAGCTTGAAACCTCTACAGTAGGTTTCTCTGATACGCTGAATATAATGGTGTGATTTTCATTAAGGTTCTATAGCTTTTAGGGGGTCTTTCCCTCTTTTTTCGAAAATCAGCCAAATTTTTTCAGGCGCGTTACTTTTGATAGGTAAGATTAAACTCGATGAGACTTATATATTTGAAATCAGAATTAAAATCTGATTCTTTTGATGTATTTATTGGTATCAAAATTACGTTTTTTAGAGTTTCGGATACCATTGAGCCGGGTCGCTCCTTACTTACAGTTCGTTACCACGAACTGTTTGATATGGTATGTATGGTGTATACAGTGTGTCTATGGTATGTATGTTGGTTTATATGGCAAATTACATCCGAAGGAGTTAAAATTAATCAGATAAGTAATAATTGTGGCAATAAAATACTTAGTAGACGGTAGAACGTTTTTAGCCAGTGTAAAGTAAAAAATTAAGTACCTAGTAGAATTAAGCTAAAAATTAAGTACCTAGTACAATTAAGCCAATCCTGTAGATTAAAACCCCCCTGCCTCCCTAATTGACACCACAGGGATACAAAATGGGTGTAATCTCTTATTCAATTCTCATATCCTTTGGTATTTAATTATATACCTCCCTTGCCACAGCCAGGAATCGAACCACGGTACCCACGATTTGCAGGCGCTGCTTTATCCATTCAGCCGTGACAAGATTCAGCCGTGACAAGGGCCTTTGGTGTTGGATTGGATATTTACCTTGAACGTATCTTCGTTTATTAGCTGTGCTGAAGAGTCAACAAACGTTACGTTCATATCAACGTTGATAGCAGAGCATCGAGCAGAGAGAATTTTGTTTAAAGCAGGAAACTGGTCTTCAAATCTCAGGATATATTGTTCAGAACATGGAGGGGGTATCGGAGCAGTAGCCTTGTATACAATATCTGCCAAAACTCTATAGCTGGCCATTGTAGTATCTGAAAAGTAGTTACATATAGAATTATAAGAAAATATCATTTTAGTTATGAACAGTACACTTTGTCAGGCTACTAGATACTGGAGTCTTTCAAAAGCCGATCTGAGCAAGTTCACCCTTTTATATTTTTAGGCGTTTGTTTCAAATGCCTTGACTTTTTCTTAATTTTACAAATGCACAGCAATATCTTCGTAAAATAAGGATTGATACAACACAAGAAGGCTATTAATCCCGTTGAACCATGTAATCATGCAAAGAGGCTCTTACCTCTCCCCCTCCCCTCCGAATTCCTCCGGAATCTCGTGATATATAAGAAACTTTCTTTACTTTCATATAGTTTCTTCATAATATGCTTACTATTCCGTTTATCTTGAAGTTGTGCCCTCCTCCTTCCAAACCGAAAAGACCCCTCCACTCAGAAACAATTTCTACCTCCGTGTATGCGTCAACCACCAAATAGTATTTAAGGTTGACATAATCGATTTTAAACTTTGGTAATGCTCAGGGAAAAACAAGCACAGCTCACCCAGGGACGTACGACAGGAGGCCTTAGGGCCCGCCCAACCTCAAAAATCTTAAATTTTTGCAAGTTTATTGGATCTTCTTATTCAAATTATCAAACTTTTTACTGCCCCTCCCCCCTGAAAAAAATCCTGCGCGTGTGTCTAGATGACTGGTGCATTAACATTAAAATGAGCCGTAAATATTCTCTACTTATTTATTCCCACCGTTTATTCGGTTAACGGTTTTGGTTAGATTAGCATTTTGACAATTGGCTTGTTGCTGCTGGATAAACCATAGGTGTACATAGAACAAGATTGAAGATCATAACACTTTTTCTTCACTTACTTGCAGAATTACGAAAATAGCACACATAAAAAAGACCAACTTCAAGAAAATTAAAAAAAAATTTTTGTTAGCAATCATTTTGATTCTTTATTCTTTCACTTATTTACCAATACTTATTCTTTGACGTTTTTGAAAGAGCATATATGAGTTGGAATTTTTTTGCAAATATTTGCTCCTCTTTAAGTAGTCCTCCTTTAAGTCCTCCTCATTTGCTCCTCTAGCTCAGATTGGGCTAGGCCTATTTCAATGAAGTCTGTATTCTTTATAGCAATCTGGGGCCTCCCATTAACCACCTGAACTATCTTCTCCCCACCTTTGTGCTTATTATGACCATCATTCTTTTTATTAAAAAGATTCTCTTCAAGCACTTGTAACTGAACTTTTTTATCGGCTAACAACCTATTCCCTTCTTTCATCTCAAGCATTTCCTCTTCTTTTCCTTTTTCTATGCTCTTCTTTGCTTTCTTCACTGCTTTCACTTCGAGATATGCCTTGTAGCTTGAACTTGTGCCACGGGCTAGTTGAATTAGCTTGTTTGTAATCTTGAGCAGCCCAGGTCAGTTTTTTAGCTTGCTCTCTCCATTGCATAAAACTACTCTAGTTGTGAGAATCTTAGATCCCCTGGGGGCATGTTATCGTAAAGGTAATAGATTAATGGCCCTCTAGTCAGGAAGTACAATAAGGGGTTGCGTTGTAGCAATCCTGGGCTCTCTCCCACCATGGGTGTCCATAAGGTGGGGGGCGCAAGCCCTCCCTGTTTGAATGACGCTGCCTTATGTTTTTATATTTTAGACCAGGTAAGCCCCCTAAATTTCACCTTATGGGCGTCCATGTCCCCCACCCATCCTGTTTACCTTCCCCAATATTCTTTAGATACCCATTTAGAGCTGGGTAGACTCTGGCTGAGCTTATAGAATCACGCCACGTACGCCCATCCCAAATCAAATAATCAGAGACAATGGAAATTGAACATCTACCCTGACGTACACAGGGTTGCAATTTGAATGTGCTAACAGCTCGGCTAGTACGGCTATTTGATTGAACTTGAAAGGCATGTTATGATTACTGATAATTTTGCTTACCTACTCCATTCTTTAGAAGTTAAACAAAAATCTTAGTAAACTAGAAACACTTATATATATAGGCCTACATGCTGAAGTATGTAGAAGCTCGTATCGTTTCACGTTTAACGTCGATCACGTTTGTTCTTTGTTCACATATCAACTGCATTTCCATCAATAACTTGATTTGAACTGTTTTTTGGACAAATCATTACCTTCAGAATAGTATAACCCTCCAAACAAATTTCATTAAAAAAACTACTTTCTGTTATAGAGCCTTCTAAATAATGAGCAGAGTAACTTACCCTCTGAAATGCAATCAGGGACATTGTGACTCGGAGACCAGGGCCCGTTAGGTTCACAGATGAAACTCTTTACATCAATGCCATCTATAAAACGATAGCCAGGATTGCAAGTTGCTAAACATTCTAAGCCAGGTCCACTAGGCTTTTCTAAGCAATTAATGGCGCCGTGCTTAGGTGGCTCTAATTCCCAGTCGACACACTGTACTGGCTGAACAGATACCTAAAAATTAAGCGAATTTGCATATATATATATATATATATATATATATATATATATATATATATATATATATATATATATATATATATATATATATATATATATATATATATATATATATATATATATTCATGTTTAAATTGTCTATTAATCTTAATTACCATGTTCGTGTCTGCCTCTGCTGCAGATATTATTACATTTATGTGGATGAATGGCTTCTATCTAAACTATTGTCTAGTATCTTTGACTTTCTGTTGAATTCGGTCGAGCTTATCCTTGATTAACTTATCCTTGATTAACCTTGATTAACTTTCCTTGACTTATCCTTGATTAACTCTTAACTTTAGATAGTCACGAGGATATTTCCAAACTAAGGATTAACAAAAAAAAATTACAACCCCCTTTTCTACCATCGAATAATTTTTTAGATATTTTTAATGTCGTTTTTGTTTCATTAAGTCAAATTACCAATTTTTTGGCAAAAATAACGCTTTTTCTAATTATCAAATCAACTCTTTTTTATTTAACAAGATTGCTAAAAAGTGGCATAAAAACTTAGTTTTCATGTTTCTTGGTTTCAAGTTTCTCCTATGAGAACCTTAGTTGTAAACGGATTTCTTTTTGGAGAATCCACTCAGGTTCTGTGTTTTATTCTTATCCATGGTTTGACTATCTATTTTTACTGAAACCCTATTATACCAAATTAGCCTTTTTTCCATATAACAGAAGTGCCGTCATTTTCACGAGAGGTACTGCATTGTATAGGAGTTACTTTAAAAAAAAATTAGTTCCCTATCTTGCTATTTGTCAATTGTTTTCACTTATACATTTCTTAATGACGTTCCCCTATATTACGTTAGCAATTTATTCTTTTCTACCGAACAATGTAAACAATTCTACTGGACCCTAATGCAAAGCGCTGTTTGCATTACGGTGCAGCGCATTGTGCTCTTTGCAAAGATTGTTTTACGACTTATAACTATAATATTTTGAAAGGAGAAATGTAGCTAAAATGATGGATGACAGAAAATAGGTATTTCAAAATTCGATAATATGGTAGTCATGGTAATTATTTCCGAGAATAGCAAATTTGGTAAAAATGGCAAAATTATGTCATATTTGGAAAAAGAGCGCAACTTATCTTTAGTGGGTCTTAACTTTAGGCAATAGCGAAGATAGTCTCAAAAATGAGGATTGATACCAAAAATAATAATTCTTTTTTACCTAGAGCATATTTTCTTCGATATTTATGAAGTCTTTTCTTCATAAGCCAAATTGCAGAATTTTATATTTGCCAAAATTATCGCTTTTTACCCAATTACTCAATTTTCTATTTACCAAGTTTGCCACGCTTCAAAAAGAATTCATTCCAGTTTCGTGTTTTATTGTGTACTGAATATTATGACGAGGGGAATGTAAGTAAAACGATAAATAACCCTTAAAAAGATTTCAAAACTGGCAAATATGGAAAAAACTGCAGGATTCTTTATAATTTCCGTAAATTCTAGGACGCGATTAAAAATTGCAAAAATTACCTGAAAATGACAGACAGCTCTATTGCCAGATGGATCACGGGCTTCAACAGTAACATTCTGGAATGAGCCAACTGGAATAAATACAGCCTCAGGAGCAAATGTAACTGACACATCTCCAGAAGCATCAGAGGTAAGAACTTTTTGCCGAAGTTCGGTAAAATTCACTTTATAATCTTCCTGTTCGTCAACTAGTTCAATTATAAAGCTTTGTGGACAGCTTAGCTGAGGAGGCGTTTTGTCTGGAAATAAGATTGAAATTAGGGCTAAAGAACCTAATTTTAAGAACCATAAAATTGGGAATGCTGATTGCTAATTTTGGGGCTCAGGAAAATTAGATTATAGCATGACAGCACATCCGTATCGAGAAGATACCGTTTATCATTTCTTGCTAAAATCGTTATGCTAGAAAGACAAGGCTCATTAATATAGATTAGAGGAACTTGAGAACAAATCTCTGTTACTGTGCTACCTCTAACCCCTTCACCCAAGAACCAAAGATTTAAGTCTTAAGAATTAAAAAAAATATTTTTCTTTATTAGTATCCATGGTTAGGTCTAAAGAACCTAACGAAGGACAGTGACGCTGAAATTTGACTATTTATATTGGTTAGGTAGAAACTTAATGTATATCTCAAGAAATTAGTAAATATTAGAATTTCACTTTTTAGTGAAACACATTTATCTAGTTTTTTGTAGTGGCGGGTGTCAAACTTCAGAAAAAATAGATGGCACTAAACAGCTTAAGATTCTGCTTTCTTTTAAAGCCATATATGTCTTTAGCAACCAATAAAGAACCAATCACGCAACTATCTAAATTTTTACGGCCAAAAAGCATTGTCAGATTTAATTAACTAGTTCTGGCTATTTATTTTTACGGTTCGACGTAGAAACACTGGCAAAGATAAGGAACTGTCCTGAGTGGTTCACAATTTTCAGACACCAAAAGGAAAGATTTAAAAATCGCATATTTTAGATAAGAATAAACCTAAGATGATTCCAAAGGAATTTCTTCTT